>NW_026020184.1:0-265665 GCF_900185275.1 Solanum verrucosum
CAAACCCATTAAATTAAACCAAAATTACTAGGTGAAATCACCATTAAAATACATCTAACCTATCAGCAAGCAAGACCCAACAACAATATCAACACAAATTTGTCAAATCACACCCCAAGAATGAGGCTTTTTAGCCACACATCAAGAAATAACAAAATACACCTAAAATGATACTAAAATCAAATGGGTATAAGAAATTAAATCTTGATTTAATCAAAGGAAGAAGAATGGAGAAGACCCACTTCCATCTTGGGGAATACGAAATCCTTCATTCTTCAAGTCTCCCACAAAACCGTCTCCAAACTTGAGAGAAAAATACCCTAAAGGGTACTATTCTATTATGAAAATTATAATAATGGTTCGACTCTAAAAAATTAATAACAAGTTTAGTATTTATAGACTTCAGAAAATAGTGTTGGCGGATCTTTCGGCGTGGTTAGTCGATGTCGCCGAATGACTCGGTGACTCACCCTTCTTCTGTTTCATCGCCGTTTTGTGCTTGCCTTCAGCATCTTCATGTTCTGGACCATTGGGCGGTATAGTACTGCTTTGCAAAAATATTCGGCGAAGCGCCGACTACTCTTTTCATCACCTTTTTTATCCTTCTCCTTCAAGGCTTCGCGTACTGGAACAAAGGGCGAAGTGAATCCCTTCGGTGAATCACCAAGTAAGTGTGCTTGGCAATGCTCAGGCTTCAGCTTCTTCGTTCTTTTCTACCTTTCTGTTCCTTTTTGCGCCTAAGTGTCCATGCTTCCACTAAAATCTCAAATACCTAAAACTTAAGAGTTTTGATCAGATATCGAGACAAAAGAAGCATTTGAGGGCACTATTTATATTAAAATAAAGCCCTAAATGAGTCCAATTTGTGGACTCATCAGACACCATAGCTAACTTAGTCGAGTTAGACATGGTACATTTTGATGTTATTCTAGGTATGGACTTTCTTCATGCCTGTTATGCCTCAGTCGATTGTAGAACTTGAGTTGTTAAGTTTCAGTTTCCTAATGTGGTAGTTATAGAGTGGGGGAGCAGTTCAGCAGTGCCTAAGGGTCATTTTATTTCGTACCTTAAGGCTAGAAAGTTAGTTTCCAAGGGGTGCATCTATCACTTAGTTCGAGTTAATGACTTTAGTGTTGAGACAACACCTATTCAGTTAGTTTCAGTTATTAGTGAGTTTCCAGTTGATCTTTCCGTAGTCCCTCCTGAGAGAGAAGAAGACTTCGGTATAGATATTATTCCCAATACTCGTCCTATATCTATTCCGCCACATAGAATGGCTCCAACAGTGTTAAAATAGTTAAAAGAGTAGTTGAAAGATCTTCTTGAGAAAGGCTTTGTTCGATTAAGTGTCCTACCTTTGGGTTCTCCTGTCTTATTTATGAGGAAGAAATATGGTTCTATTCGAATGTGCATAGATTACCGTAAGTTCAACAAGGTTACTATCAAGAATAAGTATTCTCTTCCGAGAATTGATGATCTCTTCGATCAACTTCAGGGTGCCACTTGTTTTTCTAAGATAGACTTCAGATCTGGCTTTCGTCAGTTGAGATTAAGAGAAAGTGACTTCCCTAAGACAACTTTCAGGACCTGCTATGGTCATTATGAGTTTCTGTTTATGTCTTTCGGCCAAACTAATGCTCCTACAACATTCATGGATCTTATGAATAGAGTATTCAAGATCTATATATGTTTGTTATTGTATTCATTAATGACATTCTAATCTATTCGAGGAATAAGGAAGATCATCCTAGTCATCTCAAAATAGTTCTTCAAACTCTCAAGGATAGAAAGTTGTATGCTAAATTCTCTAAGTGTGACTTTTGGCTTGATTCAATAGCATTATTAGGCCATATTATTTCCGCTGATGAGATTCGAATTAACACTCAAATGATAGAGGCAGTGTAGAACTGGCCTAGACCCACATCTCCAACTGATATTAGGAGTTTCTTGGGAATGGTTGGTTATTATATAAGCTTTGTCGAGGGGTTCTCATCTATTTCATCCCCGCTAACTAAGTTGACTTAGAAAACAATTAAGTTTCAATGGTCTAAATCTTGTGATAAAAGCTTTCAGGAATTGAAATAATGGTTGACTACTGCCCCAGAATTGACCTTACCAGAGGGTATGTAAGGTTTCATGGTATATTGTGACGCGTCCAGAGTTGGACTGGGTTGTGTGTTAATGCAGAATGGCAAATTTATAGCTTATGCCTCCAGACAGCTTAAGATTCAGGAGAAGAATTACCCAACCCATGATCTAAAGTTGGCTGTTGTAGTATTCGCTTTGAAAATATGGCATCAGTATCTCTATGGTGTTCATGTAGATGTGTTCACCGATCACAAAAGTCTTCAGTATGTGTTTAGTAAGAAAGAGATTAATCTCAAACAGAGGAGGTGGTTGGATTTAATCAAGGATTATGATATGAGTATTCTTTATCACCAAGGTAAGGCTAATGTTGTTGTTGATGCCTTGAGCAGGTTGTCTATGGATAGTACTTCCCATGTTTAGGAAGACAAGAAAGAGTTAGCCAAAGATGTGCATAGACTTGAATGATTAGGACTTGGACTAATAGATTCCAATGAATCAGGAGTAGTGGTGATGAATGGGGTTGAATCATCAATAGTGTCTGAAGTGAAAGAGAAATAAGACCAAGATCCTATTTTGCTTGGATTAATGGCAAATGCTCATAAGCAAAAAGTGATGGCTTTTGAACAAGGGGGAGATGGAGTGTTGAGGTATCAAGCTTGATTATGTGTACCTAAGGTGGATGACCTGCAAGAGAAGATCATGGAGGAAGCTCATAGCTCCAGATATTCTTTCCATCCGGGTTCCACAAAGATGTATCGCGAGTTGAGAGAAGTCTATTGGTGGAGTAGTATAAAGAGGGCATTGAAAAGTTCGTTGCTAAATGCCCGAATCACCAACAAGTCAAGGTACAGCACCAAAGGCCTGATGGTATGGCTCAGAACATAGATATTCTGGAATGGAAGTGGGATAGTATCAATATGGATTTCATTACAGGTTTACCACGGTCTCGCAGGTAGCATGATTCGATTTGGGTGATTGTATATCGAATGACTAAATCAGCCCGTTTCTTACCGATAAAGACTACACATTCGACAGAAGATTATGCTAAGTTATATACTCAAGAGGTAGTCAGACTTCATGAAGTTCCAGTATCTATTATTTCAGATAGAGGTGCGCAATTCACCGTACAATTTTGGAACTCTTTCTAGAAAGGTTTGGGTTCCAAGGTAAATTTGAGTACTGCTTTTCATCCTCACTGGTCAAGAAAGTATACGATTCAGACTTTAGAGGATATGTTAAGGGTGTGTGTGATCGATTTCAAAGATAATTGGGATGATCACTTACCTCTCATAGAGTTTGCTTACAACAATAGTTATCATTCTAACATCCAGATGGCTCCTTATGAGGCTGTTTATGGGAGAAGATGTAGATGTCCTATTAGATGGTTTGAGGTTAGTGATGCTGGATTGATAGGATCAAACTTCGTTCATCAAGCTATGGAAAAAGTGAAGATTATCAAGAGAGGTTGAAAACAACAAAAAGTCGTCAGAAATCCTATACAGATGTTAGGAGAAGAGACTTAGAGTTTGAAGTAGATGATTAGGTTTACTTGAAGGTTTCACCCATGAAGGGTGTCATAAGATTTGGCAAAAAGGGGAAGCTTAGTCCCCGGTATATTAGTCCTTACAGGATATCCAAGAGGATTGGTAGTGTAGCTTATGAGTTGGAGCTACCGTCAGAGTTAGCAGTAATCCATTCGGTACTTCACATTTCAATGTTGTAAAAGTGTATGGGTGATCCTTCTCTTATTATACCGACTAAAAATATTTGTATTAAGGATAGCTTATCTTATGAGGAGATTCCCGTTCAGATTCTAGATCGTCAGGTTCGCAAGTTGAGAACCAAGGAGGTAGCATCAGTCAAGGTCTTATGGAGGAATCAGTTTGTTGAGGAAACTACTTGAGAAACTGAGGAGGATATGAAGAAGAGATACCCACATCTCTTTGCATCCAGAGAAATTCCAAATTAAGGTATTAATCCTTTTCTTGGCAATTATTTTAGTTGAAATGTTGTGTTGCTTTGCAAATTGAGTGTTTGAGTTGGGTGTTAGGTGTTACCACCCTTAGTCTACTTAGAGTAATCTCATTCGAGGATGAATTTTCCCAAGGGGGAGATATTGTAACACCTCGCTATTTGAAAGAGCTAATAATAGAAAGAACTAAATTGGAAATAGTCAAATCTGAAATTTTGCTAGTTATGCTTGAGTTATAAGTTTTGGGTCAACTTCAAACGGCCATAACTTTCAGTACAGGATGATTTAGGTGGCCAATAAAATATCAAATGAAAGGTCTTTAAATCCTCTTTCTAACGCCATCGAGTTTTCTAATTTTTGAGCTTGTATGAGGGAAATATGCCCGTTTGAAGTCAAGTTGTCCAGTTAAGGAAAGTTATCCAAAAATATGAAAGGTATTTTTGTCTTTTCCTTACCCAATCAGTTTAAAACGAAAAATGGTAATATTTAGAGGTCTAATCTGATTTGGTTCAGTTTTACAAATCCTAAAATACACTAGCTTTTTGAGAGGAGTTCAAGAAGAGGAGAAAAGGAGAAAAGTCAAGGTGTTCTTCAATTTTGCTTGCGAATCGAAGGTTGTTTTGCCAAGGGCTTAATCCCTAAGATATATGTAAGTTCACATAGCGTTGATTTCTTTGACCCATGCGCCAATCATGTTATTTTCACTGAAGTTTCGTTCTTGACGTTAAAATATTTGAGTTCTTGATGAGTTTAATTGAAGTTTCTTTCAAAATCTTGATTATTGAGGTTTTGATGAATTCTTGAGATAAGTGTTAGTGTTTCAAGGGTAGTTTTGAGTAGATTATCGTATACTAATGTTGGGTATTCGAATCTAAGTGATTGGGGAATAAACCATTCAATTCTAGGTGAATTGGGGTTAGAAAATGAGAAAGAAAAAGTCGGACAGAAAATAAAGTACCAGGCTCGCATCATCGACCTGTTCCTTAAAAGTGATGCGGAGAGAACACGGACTCCACTATTTCAAAAATTATTTCACAACCAAATATTATAATGCATCTCCGCGTCACAGACTTGCTCCCCGGACAGTATTTTTCAACCATTTTTCATGATTTACTATCTGAAATTCATCTAATCATCACGACATCCTTCCTATTAAAATCTTAACCTTGAATTCATAATTCTAATTCAAGGTAGAGTTAAGAGTTAAGTCTAGAGAGTTCTTCGATTCTTTTCAAAAAGTCTTTTACAATCGTTTTAAACTTGTTTTAAGACTTAAACATTGAGTTTGAGGAAGAACAGAGTTGCGTTCATTTTCTTTAAAATAATATATAGGAACTAAGTATTCCCAAGAATAAATGTTTTAACATTTAAGATGAGAGGAAACACCGATTTCCAAAAGAGTTTTCATGAGCAGGTTTAGTACCATCTCTTTTAAGAGAATGATTTTTGAGTAATAATCTCAAACCACAGAAAGAGTTATGTTTTTAAACATATGAGATAGTTACATTTTAGGAGTAGTATTGAGCACCGATATAGGGACGAGTTCAGATAACTCAAAGTCTCCATAAACCATGTAGCCAACGTGGGTAGAAAGGGTCATACTTTTTATATGATTACTAAATGCTTTTTAGCATAGAGTAGTAGATCCAGTTAGTAGTAGGTTATATACCCCGGTAAAGTATAAGACAGTTCTGACAGCATGGGCTAGACGTTGTATCATCACATAACCCATAGTGCTGGTTGTCGGTTAGAGAATCTTCCACGGGCTTATTTTGTATCTTTATATATACTAACAAAGTTTATATTGTATTTTCTAATAAATTGAGTTGTTATCTACTGATAAAGCTTTTCTTTATACTGCATCTTTATTATTGCTTTATATTGAAATAAGTTGAGTAGAGTTGAGACAAAGTAAGTGTTTCTTTCAGTTCCAGTTCAAGCTTAACATGCTCGTACATTCCATGTACTAATGTCATTTGGCCTGCATCTTTCATGATACAGATACAGGTAACCAGGATCAGCCTCTAGCGCTTCGTTGATCTAGTCGAGTTCAAGAGTCATTGCTGAGCCTCCTTGCTTTTCGGAGCCAAATTAGGGGAAGTTTGAGTACCTCGAGGGCATGGGTCGTATGGGTTTGCCTTTAATTGAATAGAGTTTGTGTTTGATTTTGAATTCAGGGGCTGCGGGTTTGATTTTGAAGCTTGGTGTTGAAAACTTGCACGTTGGGCAGTTTGACGAGCTATGTCGAGCTCACCGAGTGGTTCGGTGATTCGCCAAAGTCCCCCTCATATTGCTCTTAATTTCAAATTGTAGTTGAGTTTGTTCTATAACTTTCAGTGAGATGCATGAGCTCGCCGAGTTCACTCGGAGACTCGCCGAAAGGTATTCTTAATCGCCCATTCTGCACCCCT
Organism: Solanum verrucosum; assembly: GCF_900185275.1. Taxonomy (NCBI): domain Eukaryota; kingdom Viridiplantae; phylum Streptophyta; class Magnoliopsida; order Solanales; family Solanaceae; genus Solanum; species Solanum verrucosum. Next base: position 6,472 of record NW_026020184.1, read on the forward strand.
AACCCTTAAAATGCACTGTAAATTTCTGTGGGCTACTCCTAGTCGCCGATTAGTGTCGGCGATTAACTAAATGGCCCTGAACATCGTCGACCTCTCTTGATTCTTAAAAATTTTCTCACTAGTACTTTCAGCGAGCCCGATTTGCCTTGCCTAAGTGACTCGGCGACTCGCCAACTGGTTTGGCAAGTCTTTCTGCAACTAATTGTCTGCACCTTTCTTGAATTATTTCTAACATGTTTATATTTGTTTTACATAAATGGATAGACCCAAAGTGTCAGGAAGAGACATGCTGCCGCACAAGCGGGCAAGTGTAATTGTGATAAATGCGGATGCAATTGCATCCAAGGTAAAGGCATCTAAGCTCTCTACAAAGGGAGGGAAAGGCAAAGGAAAGGGAAAGGCGCCCATGGTAGAGTTACCGGAGGTCAGCTTCGACAGTGAGAGAGTCTATGAGACTCACCTCACCTCATCAAACAATGAGGGAGATTCCCTGGAATTTCAGGCCTCCATCTCTGGGCCTGAGGATGACCAACTTCTACATGCCCGTATAGCAGAGCTTCATTCCAAGGGGATGCATGACCTATCTAGGATTTGGATGCCTCAAACTCCGCCTCCTCCCCCAACTTCAGCTCAGACTGTGGTCCCAACACCACCTGTACAGGGTCCTTCTCCCCGGTCTCTCAACAGACCAAAGGCTGAGGGACTGAGGACTATCATGTCCAGAACGTGAGGATGCTGAAAGGAAGCACGAAACGACGATGAAACAGAAGAAGGGCGGGTCGCAGAGTCATTCGGCGACATCGACTAACCTCGTCGAAAGATCCGCCAGCACTATTTTCTAAAGTCTATAAATACTGAACTTATTATTAATTTTAGAAGAGTCGGACTTTTATTTTAATTTCATAATAGAATAGTACTTTTTGGATATTTTTCTCTCAAGTTTGGAGAGGGTTTGTGGGAGACTTGAAGAAAGAAGGATTACATCTTCCCCGAGTTGGAAGTGGGTCTTCTCCATTCTTCTTCCTTTTCTTAAATCAAGGTTTAATTTCTTATACACATTTGATTTTACTAACATTTTAGGTGTATTTTGTTATTTCTTGATGTGTGGCTAAAAACCCCCATTCTTGGGGTGTGATTTAACAAATATGTGTTGATATTATTGTTGGGTCTTACTTGCTGATAGGTTAGATGTAGTTTAATAGTGATTTCACCTAGTGGTTGTGGTTTAATCTAAAGGGTTTGTAGTTGCAAATACAAAGTCACCCATGTGTTTCCGGCTTGCCCGAGAGGGAGGCCGCGAAACCAAGACCACTAGACTGATGGCCTAAGGAGTGGGTCAACATGAGGTTCAGCCCGAGAGGGTGAGCCCTAGTCCCATATCCTAACACTCAGCTCGAGAGAGTGAGTGGGGTAAGGCGTAGGCTAGTCTTCATGTGGCAAATGGGTATCCGAGAGGAACACACCCATTTGCCACGAGATAAGTTGCCCGAGAGGGAACTTATTTCCATTTAAAGCTTAGTCTAGTCACTATTATCTTACAAATTTCCTTCCAAAAGCATGTACCCAACAACTTATCTCAACTTGTATTGCGGTCACACCTCAAGAACATTTCCCCATACTTGATTTTCTTGTTAATTTTTGCTATTTTTACTACTTGTGACAAAAACCCCAAATTGATATTTGATACTTTCGTGTCACCCCCTTTAATTTACCATGTTTTTGTTCGTTAATGTCTTTAGTTATGACTAGTTAGAGCTTAATTTTATTTTTCTACCAATTCTCAAAATCACTTCCTTGGGACACGACCCAACCTTTAGTTGGGTTACTATACTATCGACGATCATAGACACTCATACCATAGGTTAGTGTTGTTGGTCACGATAAGCATGCACTATATAAAAATTTGTATATTTTTTGATTCGGATTTATTCTTTGAATTCGGATGTTAACAAGCTAGATTTAAGATGACCGCGTGGAATACCGCCCGTCTTCTGAGATCCTGTTTAGTTGATATCAGAGCCTAGGAACTTTCATGGTACATATGAGATTGATGTGAAGTATACGACATATATATTTTCTTCTTTTCATGGATCTTGGAGAAACGAGTACTAAGAGTACTAGATTGGAAGAGGTAAATATACCTCAAAATCTTGATTTGTTAAACAAATGGTCTATTCCAAAGATTAATATTAAAACCATTTATGATTATGATTGGTTTGATAAAATATCTAATAAATAGTTAATTAAAACTACGGAACAATATTTGGCGTTAAATTCGTCAGAACAGACTATTCGTTTGTTAAATAAAACAGATATATTGAAATATATAAACTCCAGTATAATTTCTTGCATATTGGCATAATTCAAATTGTTTTTAAGCTGCTAACCCTTAAAGGGTTACCAGAGACTTTTCTAGCTGCTTTACGTGATGCTAGAAATTTCAAATTTAGACAATCTTTGATGGGTTCGATTGAATCTACTTTGGCCTATGGTCCAGTCTACTTTAATACTCAGCCTTATTTACAGTTATCTTTAACTGATGCTAATATTTTTGATGCTTTAACTTTAAATGTTAAAACGCATGGTTATAATTATGCACTTGGATCTTAATTAATTTGCTTATCTTATAGAATCTATTTCAAATTACTTTCTACGTTAAACACGAGATGCAAGTTATATGATACATCTGCTGAAACTGTTTTAGTAGAAACTAATTTTGCTAGATCTAAAGTCACTACTAGGCGACCTATAAAATGGGAAGAAATTAATTTTCCAACTACTTGGACTTTGGAGTCGGTTATCCATCCAAACTAGATGACGGATGCAGTCACTAATTCTGAGTATTCTCATATCACTCAAAATCCTGATGGTAGGATTTGTATGCAATTTAATGATATCCCTTTTAGTAGACATTCATTTTCTTCTGCTAGAAGATTGTCTGCTATGCATCATATTTCCCCATTGATCATGTGTACGGCCCGACTCGTAACCGTGTTGTTTCTCTACATACTATACCTTCGATTATATCTGTGGATCAAAGTGATAGGTTTGTTAATAAAATCAAAATTAATCCTCGTTTAAATATTGTTCATACAAATGATATTGCTTCTAATATTTCTGATAAGGATATTCCTTCTCAGCCCGAAATGGATTTTGATCTTAACAATACTTGATGATGGATGTACACCAAATAGATTTTAGCCCAGGTTCTGTGACCAGAAAGTACATTCAGAATGAATGTTTAAGTGATAAATGGAATCAGTTTAAAACTTGGTTTTTGGCACTTATAGTGCCGATGACTTAAACAATATTTCTCAAGAGTTTTATGGAACTTGTGATTTACATAATCAAATTATGTATTTTGTTCTATGATTTATAACCACTTATTTACCTTTATTCATCAACGTTCTTGAACGATCTTATAAAGATGGAACTGGTAATATTATCAAGGTTGATTACCCACCTAAATCACCTTTTGTTTTACCTAATAATACGGGTATAACATTTACCGCCTTTCAAAAATTTGTTGAAGAAGATGTTGCGGCAGTCAGCATTAACAAAATTAATAATTTGATTTCTCAAAATAATTATTTGGGACTTTACGTTAAAGTTTTGGGTGAACATATTGGTTCTCTAGATAAAAAAATTAGATGAATTAACTGCTTTGATAATACAAATAAAAAATGATGTACAGACTTTTAATAAATCTATTAGATGTACCATTTTTTTGTAAATCTATTAGATTTACGATGAGCTCTTTCCTCTTCTCGTTCTTCTCTAGACCTTCGCCTAGACTTTTTCTTCCTATAAGGTTTATCAGGAGTGGAACCACTAGAATCTCTGTGTTTAGCCTGCTTACCTTTAGCTGAATCAGGTAATCCAAACTGGGTACAGAAGTCTCCTAGATGAGATCTTTCTCTAAGCTTATCAATCTTAAGCTGTCTAGATAGCTTCAATTCGTTGCACAGGTTTATGCCTTCTTGAGTGCAGGCTCCTATCAACTTAACATAAGTATAGGATCTATACGAAATAACCCCTTGTGTATCCCTCAGGGTTTTCCTAACTCTTTCCGCAAATAAAGGAGGAATGTCGTCTATAAACTTAGCTTTCCAATACTCAAGACCATTTTCGGGTAGTTCCATCACCCGAATCATATAAGTATCTTTATACCATCGAAATTTTCCTAAATGTCGACATCGTAGACCATTTAATAAGGAGAGAACCGTCGTGTATTGATTGGTAAATCTATTGAAATGTTCTAAGATGGTCAAAACTAAGGTATAAACAGTATCTTCCCTATTTCTGACTAAAGTCATGCCCAAGTTATAAACACCTTCGTTATCTGTAGTAGCATTTACCACAGCAGCTTTCGCTTCTACACTCATATAATTATCCCACCAACCTCGGAGTTGGCCAGTAAAACCTGTAATTATCATTTTGCAAATATTTATATATGTATTTTTCACATTTTTACAGATAGTAGCATACATAAGCATACGATGAACAAGAATAGTCAACTGTCTATCAATCAGTCCATCAAGATTTCATTCATAAATCTCAGATCCACTATACGAGGTATTGGTCTGATTCCAGTCATGTTCCTCTATAAGCACTTCTTGAGGAGTTGGTCTGGCATAATAATAAGTTTGCATGCTGGGCTTATGAGCAAACTGAGTAGTATTACCAGTATTCTTCTTTGGATAACCACGAAGTTTATTAAATTCTAAAGCGACATGCTCTTTATAATCAAAATCTTGTTCTAATTCATTCGAAAAAGTTTCAGACAGATCCATAGGTTAAGCACTGAATTAAGAAAACTTTTTATCAAGAAGTTCTTCTAAATCAAAAAGAGATTTAAAAACAAAATCCTAAATCTCAGGCGGTCGTTAGACATGAGTAGAAAGCTCTGAAATTTGTTTTGAAGTAGAAGCTTACTCAGGAGGTTTTCAATCTGTTTTTTTCTAAAATTATCAAAGTAGTTAGTTCATCTAATTTTTTATCAAGAGAACTGATATGTTCACCCAAAACATTAACATAAAGTCCTAAATAATTATTTTGAGAAATCAAATTATTAATTTCATTGATGTTGACTGCTCCAACATCTTCTTCAACAAATTTTTGAAAGGCAGTAAAAGTAATACCAGTATTATTTGGTAAAATAAAAGATGCCTGGGGAGGATAAATTGCTTTGATAATATTCTCAGATTCATCTTTATAAGATCGTTCAAGAACATTAATATATAAAGGCAAATAGGTGGTTATAAACCAGGGTACAAAGAACATAATATGATTATGCAAAGCACACATTTCATAAAATTCTTGAGAAATATTATTCAGGTCGTCAGCACTATAAGTGTCAAAAACCCAAGTTTTAAACCAGTTCCATTTATCACTAGAAAATTCATTTCGAATATACTTTCGTGCTAGAGAACCTGGGCTGAAATCAATTTGGTGTACATTCATCATTAAGTATCATTGGGGTTAAAATCCATTTCGGATGCAGAAGGAACATCCTTATCAGAAATATCAGATGATTTATCATTAGCTCGAACAATATTCAAGCGAGGATCAATTTTTATCTTATTTTTATCAGAAATAACAAAAGATAAAGTATGCAAAGAAGCAACACGATTACGAGCTGGACCATATAATGGTTCAATCGGCGAAATATGCTGAATAGTCAGAGATCTTCTATCCGAAAATGAATGTCTATTATAAGGAACACTTTTTTCATCAAACTGAATGCAAATCTTACCGTAAGAAATCTGCGTAATATGAGAATATTCTGAATTAGTGATAGCATCAGTCATTTGTTCAGGAGGTATAACAGAATCCAAAGTCCAAGTAGTAGGAAAATTAATTTCTTCCCATTTAATAGGTCTTCTAGTAGTGACCTTAGACTTAGCAAAATTGGTTTCTACTAAAATAGTTTGGTCAGATGAATCATATAACTTACATCTTGGATTTAAAGTAGCAAGCAATTTAAAATAGATTCTATAAGATAAACAAATCAATTCAGATCCAGGTGCATAATTATAACCATGCGTTTTAACATTTAAAGTTAAAGCATCTAAAATATTAGAATCAGTCAAAGATAACTGTAAATTAGGCTGAGTATTAAAATAGACTGGACCATAGGCCATAGTAGATTCAATCGAACCCATCAAAGATTGTCAAAAATTTAAATTTCTTGCATCTCGTAAAGCAGCCAAGAAAGTCTCAGGTAACCCTTTAAGAGTTAAAGGCTTAAAAGCGATTTGAACCATGCCAATATGGAAGAACTTATACTAAGATTTATATAAATCAATATCGCGCTTATTTAATAAACGAGCCAAAGATTACTCAGTTGTTTTAATCAACTGTTTATGAGAGATTTTATCAAACCAACCATAATCATAAATGGTTTTAATAGCTATTTTCAGAATAGTCCATTTGTTTAACAAATCAAGGTTTTGAGGTATATCTACATCTTCCAATTGAGTACTTTTAGTACTAGTATCTCCTAGATCCATGATCAAGAGAATATATCTATGCCGAAATACTTCACATCAATCTCATATTTACCATGAAAGTTCCAAGGCTCTGATACCAACAAAACCAAAATCTCAGAAAACGGGCAGTAGTTCGCGCGGTCATCTTCAATCTAGCTAGTTAACATCTGAATTCAAGGAATAAATCCGAATCAAAATATATACAAATTTTTATATAGTTTGATGACTGTATGGAAGGATCTGATCTTTTTACCCAAGCAAAGGGTCTGTCGAGATTCAAATACGTATTGTTAGTGAGCCTATGTGTCTAGCAGTTCTAATCGGGTATAAGGCGCCCTTTTTTTCTCCTTATTGGGCTAAGACCATAGCTGGCTAGACAAAGCCACTTTGTTGTACTGAATCTGACTATACCACTATCTCGAAACCAAGTCAAGAAACCATATATAAATTTATGCATATTTAGATAAAGTCTAGATCTTTCATGATAGATATAAAAGTGAAGTTAGTTATCCGACATAGATATAATTCTTTAGTCGGACATAGTCACGGCTCAGATCGGAGAAGTAGAGAAAGTAAAAGAAAGGAAGAATTAAAGTACCTTGTGGCTAACACCAGAGCTTATAATAGACCAACACACTTTATTCCACAACTCCGGTAGTATCTGGCAAATTCACAAATTAGTAAGAGAGAGAATACAAAAGGAAGAGAGGGTTTCTGAACCTGCTCTCAATAACTAAAACTAAACTTATTTATAGAAGAAAAAGGAATTTAGGAATAGTAAAAATAGGTCCCTTATCAGTAGGTCCCAAGAACAACATATTTACTGTTAATCAACAGTGTTTCTATTATTGATAGTGACTTAAAGATAACCTTATCTTATCTTTACATCTTATCCTTCTCTTTCAATTCTCTAAGGAAATCTTCTGCTTTGGACAACATATCTTCTGACATGGTTTTCTCCGGTTCACAAGGATGGGCCTCTTGAGCATCATCTGCGATATCATCACTCGTTTCACTCCTCATTGAGGTGTCTGACTTTTCATAGTGAGTGATATTGAGGAGTAGTTTCCTCCTGATTTCATCCAAATACTCCTTTATCATTTCTTCTTTATTTCCATCTTGAATGGAAATTCTCCTGGCAATATGCTTGATGGAGTTGTCAGCAACTATTCCTTTGTGAGGAGTAGTACCATAATCTTGGAATTTTTTGAGAAATAGAGTCCAACAATTCTTGGCCCTATAAAGATTTAGTCGTGGGATCCTTCTTCATTAATTTATCCCAGAAATTTATTATAGTAAGTCTGATATAAACACTGAATTTTTTCTTCGGTAAAACCTACTTCCAGGGTCCATTTATGGATCCATGAAATCGAGAACTCTATGAAGAAATAAATTTGTTCAATTTGTTCCATATAACAAATATGATATGAGTGGTATAAATCATTAAGGTCTGGTGAAACCTTAACCCAGTTTTTGTATAATTTTAAAAAAGGATCAAGCAAAATCTTTGCCGTCGGACCGTGGTATGACCACCAGTTCAAGAACCAATTAGAGATCGGGTCAGCAAATATCTTTGCACAAACCTTAATGAACCAAGTATGTTTATGCCTCTCATTGTTATAATAGAGGACTTTACTGAAAGCGTTAATATAATCCCAATAAGTGAAACTAGTAGGGACTTTGTTCAGGCTGATCTGCCTTTCTTTCATCGAGGATATACCCCAATCTTTGATTGATAAAATTTGTTTTATGATGATTTTGGAGAAGTTATAAACGTTCTCGCTGGTGTTATAACCTGAGAAGTGCTGAAATTCAACACTACCCGTATTTATCAAGATGGTCTCGTAATACGAGCGGGTTTTGTATGACTCACCCGGGAAGTATAATCCGTTAAGTAAATATCACTGGAATATTTTCCAGGGTTCTTCTTTCCTCTGAATCTCAGAGTTTTCGAGAAGAAATATCATTTCTTTCTTTGATACCCTTTCATATGATCTGATATCATCAATATCGTCTTTAGCAATAAAGGCAAAAGTATCACTTTGCTTCTGAGACAAATATGCCCCTAGCTCCGCATATAATGGGCTAATTTCTGGAATATCTTCCAGTCTGATGGATGATGATGATGCCTGAGGTATTTTTGAGCTTATCAAGCTCATTCCTCCTCGCTGTAGAACTGGCGAGTTGGATGAGGATCCATATGACGATCATGAAGATGTTCCTGGAGATGATCTTCCCCGTCCACGTCTGCGTAGGTTATTTCCCTTGCCTCGTCCTTTGGTGACCCAAGGAGGGTCCATTCTACAAATAAAACATTTTGTTTTATTCATCATAAAGATCATAAGCATCATAATAATTCTGATAATAATAATTCACGCCGTCAAAATCCACAACTTCTTCAATATTATGAATGGTGAATATATCCATCACCATGCCATTTATAATCTTCCATAGGATAAGTTCTTGTACATCTCGGTTGAGCGAAACTACTTTCAATATTGTAACTAGAGTTTTATCAGTGAAGAAAGGGTTAAAAAACTCATTGTTTAAGAAGATAGATATTCTCTTAATAAGAAATCTGGAAAAGAGTTATCACTTCCCTTTTTATAATGAATTTCGAAATCAAATGGGGCTAATTGTGCCTGCCACCTGGCGAATATCAACTTAGAAGCATCATGTTTCAAATCTTTATCAAACATATATTTTACCGATTGTGCATCAGTTTTTATTAAAAACTTTTGATTGTATAAATCATCTTGAAATTTCAATACGTGTTTAACGATAGTTAGCATTTCATGAGCTACCGTAGCATATTTTTTCTCAGCATCGCTCCATATTCCTAAATGAAATCGAATCAGATATTCATTTTTATCATGAGGATTAATTTGTTTCAACATTCCTCCATAGCCAATGTTAGACGCATCAGTCTCGATAATCTTCTACCATGCGGGGTTAGCAAGAGTTAAGCAACGCAAAGATTGAACACAAAGTTTAATATTCTTTACCAACTCGGTGTGACTATTAGTTTAGGGTGCTTAATGATCCTTTTTTAGCTTGTCATATAACGGGGCAAAATCACGAGATAAATTCTTGTAAAAGGGGGAAATATAATTTAAACTTCCCAAGAATCTCACAAATAAGATGTCCTAAAAAATCTTACTTCAGTTTGAAATAAACTTATTTTTGGTTTAGAAATTACCAAACCATTTTGTATAACAATTTTCTTGAAAATATCCAAATGTTTAATATGCATTTCAAGAGTCTTTGAATAAACCAAAATATCATCAATATAAACAATGATGAAGTGCATATATGGGTTGAAAATATCATTCATAATCTTCTGAAATTTAGAAGGAGCGTTTTTCAAACCAAATGGCATAACATTCCATTCGTATTGTCCAAACGAGACATTAAAAGCAGTTCTATAAGAGTGCTCTTTAAATATTTGGATCTGCCAATAACCTGATTTTAAATCAATTTTTTAGAAAATATATTGGCATCATATAATCTTGATAGTAAATCCTTTTTATTTGGAATAGGATACCTAATCCATTTTAAATATTTGTTTAAAGGCTTATAATTTATTGCCAACCTGGGAACACCACGTTCCTTTTTTGCTGCATTATTGACATAAAATGGAGTGCAAGACCAAGGAGATTTTGAAGGTTTTATCAAACCCTTTTGTAGCAAACTATCAATTTCTTTTTTGAAGAATTCAACCAATTCGGCGTTCATCTGACAAGGACGAGATTTGGTAGGGATATCATCCTCAGAGAAACTATCTTCATATGGAAGGGTCACAATATGCCTTTTTCGATTCCAAAAAGCACTAGGATGATCAGCACAAATATCAATGGCCATTTGTTCGGAAATTAATTTAATTTTTTCCTGTACTTTAGTAGATTTCAAAGTGTCGAATATATTCATACTAAATAATTCCAGTTGTAGAGAATCTACATGTTTTTGTTTCATATTAATCAAAGCATTAATATCATGAAAAACAGGATCGGTGATAAAAGTATAACTAATATTTTGATCTTTATAAGTAGCAGAAAAACCCTTAGCATTTATGCTGGTAAATGGATAAATAGCATTTATAAAAGGTGTTCCAAGTATAATTGGAGGGTATAACTAATTTTTTACCAAGAAAAAGAAATGCGGAATGTAAACTTTATTTTGACAAATATGTGTATGGGGCAATTTATACTTAATATCTAAAGCATGTCCAGAAGCAGATTTTACCATATGAGTTGTTTTTTCAAAATACTTGGTAGTTACAAGACCTTCTTGAATGCAACTCACATCAGCTCCACTATCAATCATGGCAATATCAGTTATAGAAAAAGTATTATCAATTAATATGGTGCATTTAACATACCATTTATAAGCAGTAACAATCTGCATCATTCCCAAAAACATATCTTGTCTAGGATCAAGGTTAATAGGTATTATCTTCAACAACCTTTTTACCTTTGCTATTAGTTGTCTCAATCTGAGTAAGGCAATGATCACAAATCATTTGATTTTGTTTAAGAGATTTAATTTTTTTTTCAAATTCTCAATTTATCCCTTTAAATCATCAAACGAAGAGTCGCGAGTATCAACAGGTTGTTTAGCAAGTCTATTATTAACTTCAGACAAAGAATAAGGAGCAGAATACTCAAATTCAAAAACATTTTTTGGTTTTTCAATATTTTTTGAAGAACTAGCACTGTTATTAACAGCTAACTGAATATTTTTTTTGCAAATTGTTATCAGTAACTTCTTTTAGAAGTTCTATCACATTATCAGAGGTAATAGTATTAATGTTTAAATCTTCAAATTGAGATTGTAATTTATAAAATTCATCATTTTCACAAGAGCAAATATCACCTTTACACCTGCAAGCATTTGTATTAGCCTGCTGATTATTATCAGAGGATTCAGGCAAATCAATCTCTTCTTCAGAACCTGAATCGGAATCATAGTCGGACTCAGAACCAGAGGTGTATAAGAAACTATAGATCTTATCAAGAACCTCTTCATCTAGTTCTAAAGTTTTCAACTTTTCAAGCTTACAATTGGGTGCTATATGTCCAAACTTTCCACACTTATAGCACTTGATCTTAGCGAGTTTTCGTCTAGACCGATTTTTTTGTAAATCTATTAGATTTATGATGAGCTCTTCGCTCTTCTCGTTCTTCTCTAGACCTTCGCCTAGACCTTTTCTTCCTAAAAGGTTTATCAGGAGTGGAACCACTAGAATCTCTATGTTTGATCTACTTACCTTTAGCTGAATCAGGTAATCCAAACTGGGTACAGAAGTCTCCTAGCTAAAATCTTTCTCTAAGCTTATCAATCTTAAGTTGTCTAGATAGTTTCAATTCGTTGCACAGGTTTATGCCTTCTTGAGTGCATGCTCTTATCAACTTACCATAAGTATAGGATTTGTACGGAATAACCCCTTGTGAATCCCTCAGGGTTTTCCTAACTCTTTCCGCAAATAAAAGAGGAAGGTCGTCTATAAACTTAGCTTTCCAATGCTCAAGGTCAATTTCGGGTAGTTCCATCACCTGACTCATATAAGTATCTTCATACCATCAAAATTCTCCTAATTTTCGACATCGAAGACCATTTAATAGGGAGCGAACCGTCTCGTATTAATTGGTAAATCTACCATTGAAATGTTCTAAGATGGTCAAAACTAGGGTATAAACAACATCTTCCCTATTTCTTACTAAAGCCATGCCCAAGTTATCAACACCTTCGTTATCTGCATTAGCATTTACCACAGCAGCTTTCGCTTCTACGCTCATATAATTATCCCACCAACCTCGAAGTTGGCCAGTAAAACCTGTAATTATCATTTTGCAAATATTTCTATCTGTATTTTTCACATTTTTACAGATAGTAGCATACATAAGCATACGATGAACAAGAATAGTCAACTGTCTATCAGACAGTCCATCAAGATTCCATTCACAAATCTCAGATCCACTATATGAGGTATTGGGCTGATTCCAGTCACGTTCCTCTATAAGCACATCTTGAGGAGTTGGTCTGGAATAATAATAAGTTTGCATGTTGGGTTTATGAGCAAACTGAGTAGTATTACCACTATTATTCTTTGGATAACCACAAAGTTTATTAAATTCTAAAGCGACATGTTCTTTATAATCAAAAGCCTGTTCTAATTAATCCACAAAAGTTTCGGACATATCCATAGGTTTAGCACTGAATTTAGAAAACTTTTTATCAAGAAGTTCTTCTAAATCAAAAAGACGTTTAGAAACAAAATCCTGAATCTCAGGCGGTCGTTGGACATGAGTAGAAAGCTCTGAAATTTGTTTTAAAGTAGAAGCTTTTTTAGGAGGTTTTAAATCTGTTTTTATCTAAATTATCAAAGAAGTTAGTTCATCTAATTTTTTATCAAGAGAACTGATATGTTCACCCAAAAATTTTTACATAAAGTCCCAAATAATTATTTTGAGAAATCAAATTATTAATTTCATTGATGCTGACTGCCGCAACATCTTCTTCAACAAATTATTGAAAGGCAGTAAAAGTAATACCAGTATTATTTGGTAAAATAAAAGATTCATGGGGAGGATAAATCCCTTGTCCCAAATATTATAGAACATTTCTCAGGAAGATGGTCAGATAATAGCGAGACCATAAGAACCTTGCTCCAAAACCTTAGGTGAAAGACTCTCACGTCTTTTAGGTTCTATAAACACGTCTTCCTTAGCAGAGTTATGGATCTACCGGAGTGTAATAGCACCCATTGGAAATTCCAAATTCATAGATGGATTACCAGCCCTTTTTGCAGAAAGTCTTAGGAAAACTCACAGAGGAAAATCAGAGACTGAATATAGTAGTCATGAGGAGTTTTCTACTAGAGAAGATCTTAAAGCCCTTCACCAAGAAGATTACATGTCTTCAGATGATGATTGTCTACCTTGTCAACAAGGGTTAGAATGTGAAAAGGATGAAGAGGAAGATGATATTTATAAGATCTATTCCTAGTTCAAGGAATTGAGCATTAATGTCATAGATAATGACAGTCATAGAACTCCTACTAATTGTAAAATATATGGAAATATGAGCTTAGATTATTAATAAAATCAGTAATACCTCCACCTCTAAGAATCATATCACGGAGGAAATCCCTACCAAATGATTTGGCCCCTTCTAGGGATATTTACAGATTCATGCATATTGGCTTGGTTCAGGTGGCATTTAAGCCCCTCACCTTAAGAGGTCTACCAAAAAGCTTTATAGCAGCTTTGAGAGATGGTAGAAATCAGAATTGGAAGAAATCCCTTATAAGGACTATACAAACCAGTCTAGCTTAAGGACCAGCTTATTTTAATGCTTATCCTAATTTATAAATATCTTTGCAGGATGAGAATTCATTAAGTTCTCTTATGCTTAATGTTAAACTTCATGGTTATGATTATATGCCTAGAACTAAAGTTGTTTGTATATGTTATAGATTTTATTATAAACTCTTACATACTTTAAATCCTATGTGTAAAATGATTGATTTTAAAAATGAAACTATTCTTATAGAAACTAATTGTGGTAAATCTAAGGTTGTTTCCATAAGACCTATTCAGTGGGATGAAATTGATTTCCCGCAAGAGTGGGTTATTGAAGGAGCAGCACAACCAAAAGATAATACCAATAATGAGGTTTCAGAAATTGAACAGTTTAATGATGGAACTTTTGAAATCAAGTTTTTTTGACTCTACTGCTATGCATAATAGGATTGATAATCATAGTATGTCTTCTAAAATTTTGTAGATCTAACTCTTCTCATAATTCTCATGGTGACTATATTGTACAGGTTCCTTCTTGAGCATCTACTTCTCAATTAGAGAAATTATAGATGTGATAATATTAATATTGATAGAGATAATATTGCTAGACCTATGCCTAGGCCCAACTCAGATCTAGATATAACTGAGTCTGAAATGAATTTTCCAGATGGAATCTCTACCTAAAAATCATTTTATGATGAATGAAAATCAAATTGATTTTAGTCCGGGTTCACGGGCAAGAGAAAAAATTTCTAAAGAATTTCAGAAATCTAGATGGAAACCTTTTAGAAAATGGTTCTTTAAATATTTTAATAAAGAAGAACATATGGGTTTTCAAGAAGAATTTTATAAAGATCTTATTGAATCAAGACAAAATGTTTTAATTGCTTTTGTCCCTTGGTTTATGGACAAACATGTTCATAATTATATCTCTATGATAGAAAGAGATTTTACGTTAAGTACTAGAGAAGTTACGAAAACTGTTTTTCCACCTTTACAATCCTTTCAAATTCAAAAAGATGATAAGATTGTTTATTTTAATGCTTTTTCAAAATTATTTGAAGATAATACTGCTTTAGTGACTACCCAGCATATTAATGTCATGTTTAAGCAGCAAAACTATGCTAACATTTATATGAGCATTTTGGGGGAACAAGCCACTTCTCTTCATTATAATGTTGATAAACTACTTTCTAAACTCAATTCCAATAATAAAGGAAAAGAGAAAGTAGCCAACACCAGTATCAACCTCCACCAGAAATTGATGATTTCAAAATAAAAGACTTTTCAGGTCTTGAGAAGTTCTTTGAAAAAAGGTTTAAAGGCGGAAATTGAAAGCATTTGAAGGTTAATAACCTTCCCGACGAAGAAGAAAGCAGTCATAGACAAGACTTTTCTGATGGGATCAATAAAATCTCAAAAAAGTATGCGAGAAAACCGGTCCAAATGATGTACTACTATCCTAGACCTACTCCTCAGGATGTGCTTTTGGAAGAACATGAACATGTTATAACTAATAGTTATAATGGGAAAGAAATCTATGATGGAACATAGATGGTTATACAGATAGACAGATTTATACGACTGTACATAGAATGCTCATGTACAGCACTATATGTAAGGCTAACAAGAATAGTGATAAGACTATTGCTGATATGATAAAAAGTAGGGTTTACTGGCCAATTAAAAGGTTAGTGGGAAAACTATCTCAACCAAGAGCAAAGGGATAAAATCCTTCAACCAGTAAAACAAGAAGGAGAATAGGATTTTACCCAAAATGCGGTGTATACCCTTGTTCTAAATATTATAGAACATTTCTCAGGAAGATGGTCAGATCATAGAGAGATCATAAGAACCTTGCTCCAAAACCTTAGGTGCAAGACTCTCACGTCTTTTAGGTTCTATAAAGACGTCTTCCTTAGCAGAGTTATGGAGCTACCAGAGTGTAAAACCACCCATTGGAAATCCAAACTTATAGATGGATTACCAGCCTTTTTTGCAGAAAGAGTTAGGAAAACTCTCAGAGGAGAAAACCATAGTATTAACTATGACGATTATACCTATGGAAAACTTATAAGTGCTTGCGTACAAGAAGGACTTTCTTTATACAATGAAATCAAGTTGAATCAACAGATTAAAAGACATCGTCTTAATGAAAGACAACAATTGGGAGAATTTTGTGAACAGTTCGCTTTGGATATACCTAAAGCAAGTTCCAAGGATAAGAAGCATTCTTCCAAAAACAAATTTTCCAAATAGGATTATGAGGAATGGAAGAAGAGAAGGATTGCAAAGAAAGAAAGACGAGTTGAGCCTTATAAGGAAATGAAAAGATCATATAAAAAAATCTCAACAGATCGTTCAATTTTACTCAAGGTGCCTTTACAAGTATTAACAATCCTGGCAATAATTAATGAAAGCTTCTACTTTCTAGGTCCGCCCTACACGCCCTCCTGGCTAACGGGTAATCTAACGGATTCCTTCGACGGCCTTTCATTAACCTGCATGGATCACTTATACTTGACCTTAGTATTACTGTTCAAACTGTCTCAATAATAGACATAATCGTCATTTCTGATAGTAACTTAGTATGTTATAGTTCAACACAAATAATTTAGCCTATCACTTAGGATAAGTGCATACAAAAAGTAAATTTATAAATCAGGAATATAAACAATACCTGGAGAAGAACTCCACACCACATGATATATAAACAATCCAACTGAAAACTTTTTATTCAAACACTAAAAGATTTACAGAAGGAAATATTACAATACTAGAGAGAGATAGAGAGATAGAGAGATAGAGAGAGAGGGTGTGCTAAGACATGCCTCACTAAAGAAAGTTTCACCTCTTTATATAGAGGTCCAGAAATCTAAAGCGATAAGATAAGGTGGCCCACGGAATTTACAATGGCCAATAATAAAAGGATAAGACCGACAAATAGGTGTGGTCTTTCCATTACAACATATGGCCGACATACTAATCTGGCCTACTATTCTTCTTTATTAAAGTATTTTGGCTTATTACCCTAATTATTCCATTTTTTATGGGGCCTTCTTTTACATCTTATCTTTTCCCTTGCAGGTGGCTTTGTCGGAAGATTCTTCCACTTGATCTTGGAATATTTTCAGAAGAACATCAATGTCAATTTCATCATTGCTATTATCACTCTGGCTTCTCCTGCCATGCTTCATCATCATTATTGGTGTGGCTTCCTGACGCCATGGAAATATCATCCCTAATATCTATATCGAGATTTTTTAATAAATCCCTTTTCACTTCTTCCATGTACATGGCTATTGCCTCTAATTTAGATATTATCCCTTTCTTCATTTGTAGTTTCCTTGTAATTTGTTTAAAAGGACTGAGATCATCTCCTTGTGGTTTTAATCGATCTGTATTATGATATTTGTCGATCGTTTCATTTATTAAGTCTAAAATTTCTTGATCGTGAATTTTACCTTCAAGGTCCTTTTGTATTAACTTGTTACAAAACTTTGTATAAAAAGTTCGTTGTAGACATGGGAATTCATAAGTGTTATTAACTTCTATGGACCATTTCATAATCCAGGGGATTGAGAATTCTATGAAGAAATACTTCAAGGACATTCCCTCAAAAAAGATGTAATTTTGTTCTAAACATATAAGTTTAGGGGATATGTCTACCCATTCAGAATATAATCTCTTGTAGGGTTCTAGTAGGATTTTTATCGAGGGACCATATAAAGTCCACCATTTACAAAACCAATTCGGAATTGGCTGGTCGAAAACATGAGAACATATTTTTATGAACCATGAATGCTTTCTGTTAGCATTTTTGTATCATAAGGCGTTATTAAAGTTGTTCACATAATCCCAGTAATTATATTTTACTACGATCTTTTGTTCCGTGTAGATATAATCTCTTTCCTTTAAGGGGCTCATTCCCCATTCTGCTGGAATTAAAATCCTCTTTATAATAATCTTTGAAATTTATAAACTTTTCTTGAATTGGCTAGGTAAAAATGCTGAAATTCACCCGTCCCTGTCGCTGAGAGTATCATCTCTTAATGCATCATGTATTTATAAGCAGGTGTAGTATAACAAACTGAATCCAGATACCTGAACATTAACTGCCATGAGTCATTTTTCCATCGCAAATCACTGTATTCTAAAAGAAGTATGACTTTTTTTTTTGTCATTTTGATCGAATACTTCTGTGATCTCTTCGTCTATGACAATTGTGGAATAAGTTTGAGGAGTATCATCCTTCTTCTGTTTGGATTGCATAAAATATAGAAATTCCTTATACATAGGATGGTCTGTATAAAGACTACTTGTAGAAGCACTATTTGCCACTATCAAGTGCTTGTTCCCTATTTGAGCGAGGATATGAACTCCTATTCCCACTCTTGTCCTTCCTCTTCACCTCCTTGAGGGCGGAGGCCATGAAGGTCTCATCCTGTAAGGAAAATTAAAATTAGTCCAAGTATTCTCTTGTAAGAAAATCAGGTAGACTATTATCGGACCCTTTTTATAATGAATGTCGAAATCAAAAGGTGATAACACAGCTTGCCATCTAGCAAACATCTATTTAGAAACATCATGCTTACAATATTTATTAAACATTAATTTACCTGCTCGGCAATCAGTTTTTATTACAAACTTTTTGTTATAAAGGTCATCTTGGAATTTTAGAACACTTTTAACTATTGCTAAAATTTCTTTGGCAATAGTGGCATAATTTTTCTGGACATCATTCCATTTACCCGAATAGAACTGAATAATGTAATGTTGTTTATTATCAGGACAATATTGTGTTAGGATACCACCATATCCTATATCTGAGGCATTTGTCTCAACTGTCTACTCCCAATTTGGGTTTGCAAGAGTAAGACAAGGAAGGTTTTTAACCTGTCTTAATCCGTTTCACTGCTTCAGTATGATCATTTGACCAGGCTTTAGGATTATTTTTTAGCCTGTCATATAAAATAGATGTATCCTTGGCTAAATCCTTTATAAAAGGAGCGACATAGCTAAGACTTCCCAGAAATCTCTGTGATTGAGTTTTATTAGTCATAATATCAGTGAATTTGGAAGCAAATTCAATACTTCTATTAATAGGGCTAATGTTACCTCTTTCAATATTATGACCCAAGAATCTAACCTTTGTCTGGAATAAAGCTATTTTGGGACTAGTTATTACCAGGCCATTTTGAATAATAATCTTTTTAAACATATCAAGATGTTTAAAATGAGTTTCCACATTTTTGGAAAATACAAGAATATCATCTATATAAACTATTATGAAATTACTGTAAGGTAGGAAAATATCATTCATAATTTTTTGAAATTCTAATGGAGCATTTTTAAGCCAAATGGCATAACATTCCATTCGTATTGACCCATAGGGACATTAAAAGTAGTTTTAAACCTATCAAACTCAGCTATCTGAATCTTCCAATAGCCTGACTTTAAATCAAACTTTGAAAATATAATTGCATCATAAGCTCTATCCAAAAGATCTTTTTTATTAGGTATAGGATACCTAATCTATTTTAAAGCTTTGTTGAGAGGTTTATAATTAATTACCAACCAGGGCGCACCTCTTTCTTGCTCAGCATGTTTATTAACATAAAAGGTTATACAAGACCATTTAGACTTAGAATGCCTTATAAGGCCTTTCTGAAGTAAGGAGTCAATTTCCTTTCTGCATAATTCCAGATAATTTGAATTCATCAGGCAAGGTCTTGCTTTCGGACACACCCTCCTAGCTAACGGGTAATCTAACGGATTCCTTCGACAGCCTTTCATTAACCTGCCTGGATCACTTATACTTGACCTTAGTATTACTGTTCAAACTGTCTCAATAATAGACATAATCGACATTTCTTATAGTAACTTAGTATGTTATAGTTCAACACAAATAATTTAGCCTATCATTTAGGCTAAGTGCATACAAAAAGTAAAATTATAAATCATGAATATGAACAATACCTGGAGAAAAACTCCACACCAGATGTTGTATAAACAACCCAGCTGAAAGCTTTCTATTCAAACACTAAAAGATTTACAGAAGGAAATATTACAATACTAGAGAGAGATAGAGAGAGAGGGGGTGCTAAGACCTGCCTCACTAAAGAAAGTTTCGCCTCTTTATATAGAGGTCGAGAAATCTAAAGCGATAAGATAAGGTGGCCCACACAATTTACAATGGCCAATAATAAAAGGATAAGACCGAAAAACAGGTGTGGTCTTTCCATTACAACATATGGCCGACATATTATTCTGGCCTACTATTCTTCTTTTCTAAAGTCTTTTGGCTTATTACCCCAATTATTCCAATTTTTGTGGGATCTTTTTATACATCTTATCTTTTCCCTTGTAGGTCGATTTGTCGGAAGATTCTTCAACTTGCTCTTAAAAGTTTTTGAGAATAGCATCAATGTCAATTTCCTCATTGCTAGTATCACTCTGGCTTCTCCTTCCATGCATGCTTCATCATCATTATGGTGTGGCTTCCTGACGCCATGGAAATATCATCCCTAATATCTATATCGAGATTTTTTATTAAATCCCTTTTCACTTCTTCCATGTACATGGCTATTGCCTATAATTTAGATATTATCCCTTTCTTCATCTGAAGTTTCCTTGTAATTTGTTTAAAAGGACTGAGATCATCTCCTTGTGGTTTTAATCGATCTATATTATGATATTTGTCGATCGTTTCATTTATTAAGTCTAAAATTTATTGACCATGAATTTTACCATCAAGGTCCTTTTGTGTCAGCTTTTTCCAAAACTTTGTATAAAAAGTTTGTTGTAGACATGGGAACTCTTCAGAAGTGTTATTAACTTCTACGGACCATTTCATAATCTAGGGGATTGAGAATTCAATGAAGAAATACATCAAGGACATTCCCTCAAAAAAGATGTTATTTTGTTCTAAACTTATAAGTTTAGGGGATATGTCTACCCATTCAGAATATAATCTCTTGTAGGGTTCTGGTAGGATTTTTATCGAAGGGCCATATAAAGTCCACCATTTACAAAACCAATTCAGAATTGGTTGGTCGAAAACATGAGAACATATCGTTATGAACCATGAATGCTTTCTATTAGCATTTTCGTATAATAGGGCTTTATTAAAGCTGTTCACATAATCCCAGTAATTATATTTTACTGCGATCTTTTGTTCCAGGTGGATCTAATCTCTTTCCTTTAAGGGGCTCATTCCCCATTCTTCTAGAGTTAAAATCCTCTTTATAATAATCTTTGAAAAGTTATAAACTTTTCTTGTATTGGCTGGGTAAAAATGCTAAAATTCACCCGTCCCTGTCGCTGAGAGTATCATCTCATAATGCATCCTGTATTTATAAGCAAGTGTAGTATAACAAACTGAATCCAGATACCTGGACATTAACTGCCATGGGTCATTATTCCATCGCAAATCATTGTATTCTAAAAGAAGTATGACTTATTTTTTGTCATTTTGATTGAATACTTTTGTGCTCTCTTCGTCTATGAGAACTGTGGAATAAGTTAGAGGAGTATCATCCTTCTTCTGTTTGGATTGCATAAAATCTAGAAATTCCTTATGCATAGGATGGTATGTATTAAGACCACTTGTAGAAGCACTATTCGCCGCTATTAATTACTTGTTCCCTATTTGAGCGAGGATATGACCTCATATTCCCGCTCATGTCCTTCCTCTTCCCCTCCTTGAGGGCGAAGGCCATGAAGGTCTTATTCTGTAAGGAAAATAAAAATTAGTCCAAGTATTCTCTGGTAAGAAAATCAGGCAGACTATTATCGGACCCTTTTTTATAATGAATGTCGAAATCAAAAGGTGCTAATACAGCTTGCCATCTAGCAAACATCTGTTTAGAAACATCATGCTTACAATATTTATTAAACATAAATTTAGCCGCTCGAAAATCAGTTTTTATTAAAAACTTTTTGTTATGAAGGTCACCTTGGAATTTTAAAACACTTTTAACTATTCCTAAAATTTCTTTTGCAATAATGGTATAATTTTTCTAGGTATCATTCCATTTACCCGAATAGAACTGCATAATGTAATGATGTTTATTATCAAGACAATATTGTGTTAGGATACCACCATATCCTATATCTACGGCATTTGTCTCAATCGTCTTCTCCCAATTTGGTTATGCAAGAGTAAGACAAGGAAGGTTTTTAACTTTGTGTCTTAATCCTTTTCACTACTTCAATATGATCATTTGACTAGGCTTTAGAATTATTTTTTAGCCTATCATATAAAATAGTCGTATCCTTGGCTATAACCTTTATAAAAGGAGCGACATAGTTAAGACTTCCCAGAAATCTCTGTAGTTGAGTTTTATTAGTCATAATATCAGGGAATTTGGAAGCAAATTCAATACTTCTATTAATAGGGCTAATGTTACCTCTTTCAATATTATGACCCGAGGGTCTAACGTTTGTCTGGAATAAAGCTATTTTGGGATTAGTTATTACCAGGACATTTTGAATAATAACCTTTTTAAACAAACCAAGATGTTTAAAATGAGTTTCCACATTTTTGGAAAATACAAGAATATCATCTATATAAACTATTATGAAATTACTGTAAGGTAGGAAAATATCATTCATAATTTTTTGAAATTCTGATGGAGCATTTTTAAGTCAAATGGCATAACATTTCATTCGTATTGACCCATAGGGACATTAAAAGCAGTTTTAAACCTGTCAAACTCAGCTATCTGAATCTACCAATAGCCTAACTTTAAATCAAACTTTGAAAATATAATTGCATCATAAACTCTATCCAAAAGATCCTTTTTATTAGGTATAGGATACCTAATCCATTTTAAAGCTTTGTTGAGAGGTTTATAATTAATTACCAACCTAGGCGAACCTCTTTCTTGCTCAGCATGTTTATTAACATAAAAGGTTGTACAAGACCATGGAGACTTAGAATGCCTCATAAGGCATTTCTGAAGTAAGGAGTCAAAATCCTTTTTGCATAATTCCAGATAATTTGAATTCATCTAGAAAGTTCTTGGTTTCGTAGGAATATTATCCTCACTAAAGTGTTCCTCATATGGGAGGTTAAAAATTAGTCCAAGTATTCTCTGGTAAGAAAATCAGGCAGACTATTATCGGACCCTTTTTTATAATGAATGTCGAAATCAAAAGGTGCTAATACAGCTTGCCATCTAGCAAACTGTTTAGAAACATCATGTTTACAATCTTTATTAAACATAAATTTAGCCGCTCGAAAATTAGTTTTTATTACAAACTTTTTGTTATGAAGGTCACCTTGGAATTTTAAAACACTTTTAACTATTCCTAAAATTTCTTTTGCAATAGTGGCATAATGTTTCTCGGTATCATTCCATTTACCCGAATAGAACTGCGTAATGTAATGATGTTTATTATCAGGACAATATTGTGTTAGGATACCACCATATCCTATATCTGCGGCATTTGTCTCAATCGTCTTCTCCCAATTTGGTTTTGCAAGAGTAAGACAAAAAAGGTTTTTAACTTTTGTCTTTATCCTTTTCACTGCTTCAGTATGATCATTTGACCAGGCTTTAGAATTATTTTTTAGCGTGTCATAAAATAGTCGTATCCTTGGCTATAACCTTTATAAAAGGAGCGACATAGTTAAGACTTCCCAGAAATCTCTGTGGTTGAGTTTTGTTAGTCATAATATCAGGGAATTTGGAAGCAAATTCAATACTTCTATTAATAGGGCTAATGTTACCTCTTTCAATATTATGACCCAAGAGTCTAACCTTTGTCTGGAATAAAGCTATTTTGGGACTAGTTATTACCAGGCCATTTTGAATAATAATCTTTTTAAACAAATCAAGATGTTTAAAATGAGTTTCCACATTTTTGGAAAATACAAGAATATCATCTATATAAACTATTATGAAATTACTGTAAGGTAGGAAAATATCATTCATAATTTTTTGAAATTCTGATGGAGCATTTTTAAGTCAAATGGCATAACATTCCATTCGTATTGACCCATAGGGACATTAAAAGCAGTTTTAAACATGTCAAACTCAGCTATCTGAATCTGCCAATAGCCTGACTTTAAATCAAACTTTGAAAATATAATTGCATCATAAACTTTATTCAAAAGATCTTTTTTATTAGGTATAGGATACCTAATCCATTTTAAAGCTTTGTTGAGCGGTTTATAATTAATTACCAACCTGGGCGCACCTCTTTCTTGCTCAGCATGTTTATTAACATAAAAGGTTGTACAAGACCATGGAGACTTAGAATGCCTTATAAGGCCTTTCTGAAGTAAGGAGTCAATTTCCTTTTTGCATAATTCCAGATAATTTGAATTCATCTAGCAAGTTCTTGGTTTCGTAGGAATATTATCCTCACTAAAGTGTTCCTCATATGGGATGCTAACAATATGCTTTTTCCTGTTCCAGAAAGTATTTGGATGATCTCCACAATATCAAGGTTGAACTGATTTTTTAAAATAACAATCTTATCCTGTAATTTAGGATTTTGAAGAATATTATCAATCTCAATACTATTAATTTCTCCTTTGATAAAACTGACTTGATTATATTTTAAAATCAATTTTGATGAAAGTTCATTTATCATTCTTGTAAAAGATTTTGTAATGAATTCTAGTATAAAAGGTTTTTCATTCCAAGTACCAATAATTTTTTTACTATCCCAATAAGTAAGGGGGAAAATCTCATTTATAAAAGGTACTCCCAAAATGATTTGATTAGTAATATCTTTTACTAAAACAAAACTTTGAGGAATACAATTTTTATCTTACATATAAAAGCTTTGGGAAATTTATATTCAATTCCCATTTTGCTACCATTTGCAGACCTGAGGCTATGAGTAGTTTTATGAAAATACCTTGAAGGAATAAGTCCTTCTTGGATGCAATTTAAACCAACAGCACTGTCTATAAAAGCAGTAAATTCTTTTTTGTAACTATAATCTATGAGAAGAGTAATTTTTGTATAAAACTTTTGGAAATAAAATCTTTCAAACTTTGTAAAAAGTCTTCTTTTTTATTACCAAAATTAAGGGTTTTTAGGAAATCAAGACCTTCTCCATCTTAAGAAGATGATTCAGAGCTATTATCTAACTCTTTCTGGCTTTCGATATTATCCAGCCTAATTTCCATGGTGACATTCTTTTCTTTTAATCGTTGAATGTAATCTCTTGTTTCAAGTCACTGATAGTAGTAGGAGCACTTATAAGTTTCCTCCTTTCTAATAGAAGATTATTTACTTCTGTCATGGTGTATGAACCTTCTTTGGTAGGGATTTCCTCCGTGATATGATTCTTGGAGGTGGAGGTATTACTCATTTTATCAATAATCTGAGCTCTTATTTCTGGATCTTTTACAATTTGTAGGAGTTTTATGACTTTGTCATTATCAATGACATTAATGCTCAATTCCTTGAACTGGGAATAGATCTTATAAAGATCATCTTCCTCTTCATCCTTCTCACATTCTAACCCTTGTTGACAAGATAGGCAATCATCATCTGAAGACATGTAGTCTTCTTGGTGAAGGGCTTTAAGATCTTCACTAGTAGAAGACTCCTCATGACTACTACATTCAGTCTCTGATTTTCCTGAATCAGAATTTAGCATAATTTTGCAGAGAGATTCTTTGATATTATCATCAATATCAAGGGTTTTGATTTTTTCCTTAGCTCTGCAATCCTTAGCATAATGACCAAATCTCCCACACTTGTGGCAAGTATCAGACTTGTCGAATTTTCGTTTAGATTTCTAAAATCTTTTATTTTCCTTAATAAGGCTCAGCTCATCTTTCTTTCTTTCTTTGCAATCCTTCTCTTCTTCCATTTCTTATAATCCTTTTTGGAAGATTTGTTTTTGGAAGAATGCTTCTTATCCTTGGAACTTGCTTTAGGTATATCCAAAGAGAACTGTTCACAGAATTCTCCCAATTGTTGTCTTTCATTAAGACAATGTCTTTTAATCTGTTGATTCAACTTGATTTCATTGCATAAAGAAAGTCCTTATTGTATGTAGGCACTTATAAGTTTTCCGTAGGCATAATCGTCATAGTTAATATTATGGCTTTCTCCTATGAGAGTTTTCCTAACTTTTTCTGCAAAAAGGGCTGGTAATCCATCTATAAATTTGGATTTTCAATGTGTGCTATTACACTCCGGTAGCTCCATAACTCTGCTAAGTAAAACGTCTTTATATAACCTAAAAGACGTGAGAGTCTTGCACCTAAGGTTTGGGAGCAAGGTTCTTATGGTCTCGCTATTATCTGACCATCTTCCTGAGAAATGTTCTATAATATTTAGAACAAGGGTATACACCGCATTTTGGGTAAAATCTTGTTCTCCTTCTTGTTTAACTACTTGAAGGATTTTATCCCTTTGCTCTTGGTTGAGATAGTTATCCCACCAACCTTTTATTGGCCAATAAACCCTGTTGCTATCATATCAGCAATAGTCTTATCACTATTCTTGTTAGCCTTACAGATAGTGTTGTACATGAGCATTCTATGTACAATCGTATAAATCTGTATATCTGTATAACCATCTATGTTCCATTCATAGATTTATTTCCCATTATAACTATTAGTTATAATATGTTCATGTTCTTCCAAAAGCACATCCTGAGGAGAAGGTCTAGAATAGTAGTACATCCTTTGGACCGGCTTTCTCGCATAATTTTCTAAAATTTTATTAATCCCATCAGAAAGGTCATGTCTATGACTGCTTTCTTCTTCGTCGGGAAGGTTATTAACCTTCAATGGCTTTACATTTCCGCCTTTAAACCTTTTTTCTAAGAACTTGTCAAGATCTGAAAAGTCTTTTATTTTGAAATCATCAATTTTTGGTGGAGGTTGAATACTGGTGTTGGCTACTTTCTCTTTTCCTTTATTATTGGAATTGAGTTTAGAAAGTAGTTTATCAACATTATCATGAAGAGAAGTGATTTGTTCCCCCAAAATGCTCATATAAATGTTAGCATAATTTTGCTGCTTAATCATGACATTAATATGTTGGGTAGTCACTAAAGCAGTATTATCTTCAAATAATTTTGAAAAAGCATTAAAATAAACAATCTTATCATCTTTTTGAATTTGAAAGGATTGTGAAGGAGGAAAAACAGATTTCGTAACTTCTCCAGTACTTAACGTAAAATCTCTTTCTATCATAGAGATATAATTATGAACATGTTTGGCCATAAACCAAGGGACAAAAGCAATTAAAACATTTTTTCTTGATTCAATAAGATCTTTATAAAATTCTTCTTGAAAACTCATCTGTTTTTCTTTATTAAAATTTTTAAAGAACCATTTTCTAAAAGGTTTCCATCTAAATTTCTGAAATTCTTTAGAAATCTTTTCTCTTGCCGGTGAACCTGGACTAAAATCAATTTGATTTTCATTCATCATAAAACAATTTTTAGGTAGAGATTCCATCTGGCAAGACTCAGTTGTATCTAGATCTGAGCTGGGCTTAGGCATAGGTCTAGCAATATTATCTCTATCAATTTTAATATTATCACATATATAATTTTCTCTAATCTGAGAAGTAGATGCTCTAGAAGGAACCTGTACAATATAGTCAACAGGAGAAATATAAGAAGAGTTAGATCTAGAAATTCTAAAAGACATGCTATGATTATCAATCCTATTATGCATAGCAGTAGAGTCAGAAAACTTGATTTTAACAGTTCCATCATTAAACTGTTCAATTTCTAAAACCTCATTATTGGCATTATCTTTTGGTTGTGCTGCTCCTTCAATAACCCACTCTTGTGGGAAATTAATTTCATCCCACTGAATAGGTCTTCTGCTAACAACCTTAGATTTACCAAAATTAGTTTCTATAAGAATAGTTTCATTTTTAAAATCAATCATCTTACACATAGGATTCAAAGTATGTAAGAGTTTATAATAAATTCTATAACATATATAAACAATTTCAGTTCCAAGCATATAATCATAACCATGAAGTTTAACATTAAGCATAAGAGAACTTAATGAATTCTCATCCTGCAAAGATATTTGTGAATTAGGATTAGCGTTAAAATAAATTGGTCCATAAGCTAGACTAGTTTGTATAGTTCCTATAAGGGATTTCTTCTAATTCTGATTTCTACCATCTCTCAAAGCTACTATAAAGCTTTCTGGTAGACCTCTTAAGGTGAGGGGCTTAAACGCCACCTGAACCAAGCCAATATGCATGAATCTATAAATATCCCTATAAAGGGCCATATCATTTTCAGATAATAATCTAAAAGTCTGATGATCACTATCAATAGTAATAGTTTCTTCAGTGGTTTTGACCACTTGTTTGAGACCGAGTTTCTCAAAAGTTTCCATCTAGTATATAATTCTGGGAGGAATTTTAGGAATAGTCCACTTATTAAGTAGATCAAGATGTTGTGGTATATCATATTCTTGTTTTCTATTGTTTTTAACAGTAAATTTCCTCTTTATCATATGCATAGAGAAACAATGTGTTGAACTGTACCACCGATAGTTACTTATAGTCCATGGCTCTTGTAATACTTGTAATTATTGCCAAGATACTAGAAGCTTTCATTAATTATTGCCAGGATTGTTAATACTTGTAAAAGCACCTTGAGTAAAATTGAACGATCCGTTGAGATTTTTGTATCATAGCCATGGATTGTTAGTAACAATAGGTGGTATAGTTCAACACATTGACTATAATTACAAGTAAATCCCTACCAAAGAAGGTTCATACACCATGGCAAAAGTAAAGAATATTCTATTAGAAAGGAGGAAACTTATAAGTTCTCCTACTACTATCAGTGACTTGAAACAAGACATTAATAATCTCAAAGAAGACATTCAACGATTAAAAGAAAAGAATGTCACCATGGAAATTAGGCTGGATAATATCGAAAGACAGAAAGTGCTAGCTAATAGCTCTGAATCGTCTTCATAAGAAGAAGATGGAGAAGGTCTTGATATCCTAAAAACCCTTAATTTTGGTAATAAAAAGGAAGACTTTTTATAGAGTTTGAAAGCTTTTACTTCCCAAAAATTTTATACAAAAATTACTCTTCTCATAGATTATAATTACAAAAAAGAATTTACTGCTCTTAGACAGTGCTGCTGATTTAAATTGCATTCAAGAAGGACTAATTCCTTCAAGGTATTTTCATAAAACTACTCATAGCCTCAGGTCTGCAAATGGTAGCAAAATGGGAATTGAATATAAATTTCCCAAAGCTTTTATATGTAAAGGAAAAAATTGTATTCCTCAAATTTTTGATTTAGTAAAAGAAATTACTAACCAAATCACAACAACAACAACAACAATCTCAACAACAATCTCAATAACAATCTCAATAATAATAATGATAATAATGATAATAATGATAATAATAATAATAATGATAATAATAATAATAATAATAATAATGATAATAATAATAATAATAATAATAATAATAATGATGATGATGATGATAATAATAATAATAATAATGTAATCATATGACGAACTTTTTCAAGAATATGATAATAAAATATATATATTACGAAATTTTGTAGGAATACGAAATCATTTTTTAAAATATAGTTTTCATCTTATTCGATAAATTTTATTTCATAAATATTATTTTCTTTTTTATAAAAATTAAATATATTATATAAATATTACTACTTATTTTCTCTTATTTTTTTAATTTTACGTCAAATAAATATTGCTCTTAAGGGTTAACTGGATTTTTTCTAATGAAATATAATTTCTATTGTTACAATAAACATTTTTCTTTCAAAATTAGGAAAACTTAATTAATTAATGAATTACTAATTTATATTAATTTTATCTTTAGAACGACTAATTTCATCAAATAAGCTAGTCTTGCAAAATAATTATTTTTAATTTAATAAATTTATAGATATTCAATAAAGAAGTGATTACTCCCTCTGTCCCAATTTATGTGACACATTTCGGATTTCGAGATTCAAACAAATTTATCTTTGACCGTAATTTTTTCATATATCTTTTAAATATTTTCAATTATCAATTATTGGGACTTATATTACTTTTAATGTAGTTTACAAATATATAAATTTCATTTTAAAAAATTTGAAGATTCCATGAGCAAATTCTTGGTCAAACTTAAACTGTTTGACTCTCGAAAAGCGAAATGTGTCACATAAATTGGGACAGAGGGAGTATAATTTAAATGAACTTAATTTGAGCAAAGTTTGGCAATCCAAGTCATTCTAATTCGGCCAATCTGTGTAAGCCACGTAGGCAAGTACATGGATTGTGTTTCTTTAGCTTCAATCTTGACCCTACGATCTAATCTAACGGCTTTAATTAATTCATCTTTTTGCTATTTTATATATATATATTATTTTTTAATCCTTTGTTTTTATTAATCGTCCGATCAAACGATCAGACAGTAGAAATTAATCAAAACTTTCTTTCCCCCAAAAGACTTCAACAACTTCTTCCTTTCCCCAGAAAGAAAAAGAATGCCTCTCAACTCTTCTTCTCACCAGGGATGTGTCCTTCACTCTTCACCTTTTAAGACCCCTACTGCCACCCTACCTTCGTTCCTTTCCCAGAAATCACATCGCCCATGGCCGCCCCACATGCTCTCCCATCGCGTCCATCAGAAAAATGGCTTTGGGCCGCCAGAAAATGTCAATTCCAGCGGTTCCTTGCTTCATCAATCACTCCACCCTTTCCAATCAACCTGAAAAGGTCGATTCTTGAGAGATTTCCTGCCCTCTTCATTATTATTTTTCTGTTCGTCCTCAGACTTGGCTTTCCTAGAATTCAAAATTTGAATTCTTGAGGCCAAGCGGAAGTTTGAATTCGGCTATAAAAAGAGACCTATGGTTCTCTTCCAAAAAAATTCATCCAAAAAATGGGACAAGATCAGAAAGAATCACCAAGGCAAAACAAACAAAAGCTTTTAGAGTTCAAAAAATATTTATCTCATCTTCTCTTGTCCTTTTGTTTTCGGTCATAAAATCGAATTCGAAGAAGTTCGAAGTTGAAATCTCTTGACGTCAAAGCTTTAGTTTGCTGCTCAACACAAGGTAAAATTCTTCTTCTCATTTATTTTTATCTTTTGGTTTTTTGAAGAAACGTTGAGTGTCCACTGTTTTCTAGCATTCGTCCCCTGTTTTCTCCGAAAGTTGAGAGAACAAATGATATGTTTCCCTGTCAATCCCATTTGTTTTAGTATTTGGTTTTTTTGTAACCCAAGATGTTGGTCTGTGTGAATTTTTTTGAAATGGCACATAACTTGATTTGCTTTCATGTCACTGATACTGATATGTGCTACCTTCGACTAATGAAAAATTGTAATTCACTTTAATGTGAGGCAAGAATTCTCTATTCTACATAATCAAGTGCCAAGATGATTAAAGTTCATACTAGATTTTATACTTATCCTTATTTTAGCCATGTAAAAGCTTTTCTTTACATTTTTGTTCTTCTTGTACATTCCTGTTGAGTTGTTATACTGTTGTGTAATGATACTAAATCAAGGTGCTTGTTTTCTTTTCTCCAAATAAAAAAAATATGAACAATTATAGTTTTAATATTTTCTTCCTTGGCATGATAGTATACCCTTACTCATGTTTTTGTCATGGTTGATAATTGTTCGAATTCCAATCTGCTAACAACCTGTTTTGTTACAGTTTTGAGTCCATTTTAGTAACTGTTGCTTTAAAACGATTTCTAAATTCGTGAATCTTCTTAGTTTTGTTTCGAAATGTGTTTTTGTCCTGCCTAAAACTAATATCATGCTTGCTTACTGCATATTCTCTTTTAACTCGATATTCTCTTAAACTTATGGGCTGCTTAACTTCTCCTTTCATATCCGTCTGAAACTCAACTTCTCGTTATGCACGTTTAGTTTAATTTTCATGCTTGCATCGCTTCAGATTTTAGCGGTTTAGGCTTCTTATACATATATGATCTCTTACATTGTGATGATGGTATTCTCTATATGAAGTAAGCTTATTTTGGCTAAAATATGGTAGTTAGATTTGGTTAAAAGCTCCAGCTTCCTATTCCATGTTTTAATCAATGTGTCTCGCCTCTTGATTCTCTGTTGTTCATGTATTCTTGGTCTTATTGGCTGAAGTAGTTTAAAGATTTAAAAGTAAATCTACCATATCGAGTGTTCAGTTCATGATTTGTTTTCCTTGAATATTTTAGCAAAATGAAGTGAAGTTTTGGAGCAAAATTTGGTCTAGTATCAGGATATAGCTTCTCTGTTTGCAATCTTTTATTGTGTTAATATTGTTATGCCTCAAACCTCCAACCTTATTGTGAGTTAATGTGCTGATTTGGTTGCTAGAAACAGTAGACAACCTTTATTTGCATTCTTAAACTAGCACAGAATTGGCTTCCTAGTGTAATAGATTGTTTGGTCTGATGCTAATTAATCTGGGTTAAATAATGTTATTTTCTTCTCTCTTTAACTACAAAGATAAAGTTTCTCTAATTGAATTTCGACGTTAAAAGTTTCTGCTTCTAAGGTTCCATGTGCTCACTAAATATTGGTTTTTGTTTCTCAATGAAGTGTCTCTATTTCTCTAATTGATATAGCACTTGTTGGTCAAAGTTCGGTGCCAGAATGCTTTCAACTATGCCTTCAAAATTAGAATAGAACCATATAGGTTTGAACTTTGAAGTGTGATTAATTGTCTTGTTTATAGATCAATAAAATTCTATTCCAATACATATATAATGAGGTTTTTATTTTTTTAGGATGGGTTCCTTGGCTTTTGTTTTCGATTCTTTTTCTGAGGATAGTCCCTTTGAACCAAGTGTCTTTTATTTTTTTTAGGAATACATTTTATTTTTATTTTTATTTTTTTGGAGAGAAAAGAAAAGACTCAATAAAATTGTAAAAACTAGGAATCATTCCTCTACCCCACACTTAAAAAGATGTTATGTCCCCAAAGCATCAAATAAATTTAAAACAATGGTTAGGAAAACTTCCTGAGGCCTCTAGGCCTAACTAGTAGCATGTTCTCTCAATTTTATTTTTCATCAAGGGTTGTACGCACCCCACACTTATAAGCTCAAACATGCTCCTTTGCTTCAAATTCTCGGGTACTCAGACTTCCTCTAATCTGCAAAAACAAGATTAGAAGAAAAAAAGTGACACTAATAAAATAAAATAACATAAGAATTTTTTTAATTTTTTTTTCTTTTTTTCTTATAAAAAACTTAAATAAATAAAAGGAAAAAGTTTAACCTAGAAAAATAATTGATTTCTATGTCCCCGACAACAGCGCTAGAAACTTGCTGCTTCCAATTGCACACGCAAGTGTACATGGTCGCACAAGTAATATAGTGGCTCTTAAAAGAACCGGATTATCAAACCCAAAGGACTTATCAACTAACTATTTACTAAATTATACTAATTCTAATTATTTATTTAAGGGGAGGATTTCAAAGAAGAATATATATTAACTAAAATAAAAATAAAGATAAAATAACTAAAAAATAATTAACTAAGAAAAGATAGATGTTTACACAATCAATGAATGAACCGATCTAGGATTATGATTTAACTAACAATCATGTTTAGCATCAGTTTCATCAACTAATTTGATTATCTAGTTATTGATTCACAGGGTTGATAATATAGTCATGATCTCCCGACCTCTAACCGTCTACCATAATTGACAGTCTAACTACATCGTTGAGCGGGGATAAACGGAACCAAATATGGAGCATTACGTGTCTTTCCGTATTTGAGCCAAGCAAGGCACCTAGGTATATCACTATCCTAGACACAAATCAATTCAAGTGATATGCAAGAAAAGATCATGCTCCTTATATTCCACGTTCTATCCCTCTATTCCTCTCCCGAGTTCAAAAGAAGACAATAAATTTATTCTAATGGTGATCAAGCATCAAAATAGTAATCACAAGAATACTATTAGAATTAAGATTATTATAATTAATTTTAGAATAAAGTTAGGAAATATTGTATGAAATAACAAACTATTAATTCAAATTAAATGTTATAGCCATAGTTTATTTTATTTGTAATTCGCAGCAACCATCCCATTTTTTTGCCATCTGATTCGATATACAATTAGCCATTTTCGGTATACAATTAGCCATTTTATACATTTCGGTATAAAATGTATAAAATGCGTTTGTGTTTGTATAAAGCGGGAGAAAAGTGTATATACAAATACAAATACATATATTTTCATCCTATACACTTATAATTATACAAATACAGATCTTATTATACAAATTACAATGTATAAATGAATTTATACAAAACTGAACAATTTGTATAAAATTGGATGTATCTAGCGAATTATACAAATCAAAAGCTCCATAGAAAATATAAAATTTACTATTAAGCGCAATTATGCAAACTATAGCTATAACATACAAATATAATGTTTATGTTTGTTATATGTGAAAGTTGCTCATAAAGCTATGCATAATTTATTTTTGGTACAAATATATATTATCTATTGATGTTCTAATTAAAGTTTAAACATTTGATTATTTAAAATTATAGTAAATAATACGAAAGATGTTTTTAACAACATTTAATTCTCTCTCAAGAATAAAGACACAAACTTATCTTTTTCATTTTTTATTTTATACAATATTATTTTTCAATTATGAATAAAAGTCTCATTATTTTTATTTAAAATAATTAGATGTTAAATATCTTATTTGATCAATATTTTGTACATTAAAAACTATAGTTATAAACCCGAATATGTCAGTGGAAAAATTATTATTATTTTCCAGAGTTTTTTATTTTTTATGATCTTGCTCTTTTTTTCATAACTCGATCTTAATTATTAAAAAACAATTGAATTATTCTTTAATAAGTGCTCAATCTTTATTCTTACAAGACTCCACAATTTCATTTATTCATTTTTTATGCAACTCTCAAGTTAGAGACTATTC
Organism: Solanum verrucosum; assembly: GCF_900185275.1. Taxonomy (NCBI): domain Eukaryota; kingdom Viridiplantae; phylum Streptophyta; class Magnoliopsida; order Solanales; family Solanaceae; genus Solanum; species Solanum verrucosum. The sequence continues at coordinate 41,197 of NW_026020184.1, forward strand.
ATCAAATAGAATCCTTATTTCTGTAATTCAATTTGATCCTTAAAGGAAGTGATCCTAGCACATAAAACTCTTTATTAGTTGTCACACAACCTTTTGAGTTACGATGATTGTAAATATTCTGTCAATGAGGGAGACGCACAAACACGTTGAATTTTTCACTCCTCAATCATGACAGCAACCATATAAAACTTAATTCAAAAAAAAAGATTATTGAGTGTGCAAATAAAATCTCACCTTCACGAACTTAAATGCAACATCAGAAAAAAGAATGCAAAAGGTCTTTGACCAACTTTACATATTTATATGCAATATAAAAGAAAAAATTATCCTTGATTTTGTCAAATATATATACTTCCTTTATTCATTTTTACTTGCTTACTACTTCAATAATATTTTTTTCATTTTATTTGTCATTTTTAACATATAAAAAAAAAGATAATTATTTTTTTTCATATTTATCCTATTAATTATTTATTTCTAAATCATTTTTCAATATCTAATACTAAAGGTTAATTAATAAAAATAGTATGATAAAATAATTATGTCAATTATTATTTTCTTAATAAATATGTTGAATTCAAATATAACAAAGTAAAAATGAACGAAGGGTAATAAAAATTGAGCAATCTGGTAAGGATGAGGCAATTTCATATCCAGATTATTTTAAAAGAAAAAAAGAAAACCAGTTTGACAAACTTATTTTTTTTTTTTAAAAGAAAAAAGAAGAGGATACGCAACGGAAAATGAAAGATAAAGTTTAATCACTCTACATACGTGTCAACATGGGTCCCATCATATTGATTGATATATCAATGGTATATTCTGTAATATTTTAAGAAAGCATGAACCTTTTTTTGAAGTTGTTTGTATGGTCCAAATAGAAAAACACTCTTTCTAAGTAAACTTATATTGTAAAATGATTAAAAGATTATTATACCCGCAAACTTTTCATTGAATGTCAATAAATTGACATATTGAAACTGATTCTTCTACTATATAGAAATATATATATCTTTTATCTATTTAGTTTTGTCATGCTTTGATCATTCGATTAAGTTACTAATCTTTATCTCTTTAATTTTTTATGTTTCATATACAATCGGAGAGCTGAAGTCTCTACTTTGGGAACTCATTATTGGCCTAAAATATTAAATCAACATCAATAAGGATCATCGCAATGCTTGGAGTCTCACAAATTAGGAGTCCAATAATTCTTTGCCTTTCTTTCGTGGGCTTAAATATATTGTTTTGATATGTTGGCTAACTTTTACTTATGTCACATGACTCTTAAGTTTTTGATATATTGCTTGTCTTTAATTTTGAAGATTATTTATGTGAGCTATTATTATTTGTTTGTGATTTTTGTGGAAATACTTTTAGAGTAAATGATACAAAAAAAAATATTCTTTTAAAAAATAGTTTAACATTTTTACTTATAGTATTCTTTTACGCCTTTAAGTTGAAGAGAAGGGGGCTTATGGTTTAAGAGTTTCCAAAAGAAGTTTCAAAATGGCTAAAATAATATTCATTTAAGCCTAATTCATCTCTTAGGACCTCCAAATAAATTTGAAACTAGTTTAAATGCTAGAATAATTACCTTTAGAAATTACTTAAGGCTAAGATATTTATCTTTAGACATACATATTTTTAAGAAAATAAATAGGGAAGTAGACCTATATAATTTAACAAAATAAATATAATTATAGAATAAGTCCCAATAGTTAGGCCTATTTTATACTCTTTGCATCACCCCTTTTATGAATAAATATGTTTACTCTTATTGCTTTTCCAATCAAATATTACTAAATTATTTCAAAAATTTAGATATGCTCACAGGTTCAAAATACAAGGTAGATACATATCTGTGTCATACACATAAAGGTATAAATTCTATATTTTTCTTTACATAACCTATTATTTTTATCTACTATCCCTTTTATGAATGTTATTTATTTATTTTTATGATTTATAAATCCCTACACTTTCATATACATATTATTTTACCATATATAATCTATCGTCAACTTATCCCTACATGTAAATAAAATAAAAAAATTCATATGTTTAAACAACTTACATGTATATACTATATTTTTACAATAAATATATTTAAGATCACAAATTTTCTATAATATTTTAACATTTAGTATCATTATTATTTATTTTTATTTCTAGGAAACTCATTTTATATATTTTCATTCAAATTACATGTCACATATTACTACATATTTACACTACTATTTTTTTTATTTTCTTTCACGTCTTAATTCTATATATAAATAAAACGACAAATTTGCATATCCTTTAAACTCAACATTTATTTTAGATACATTTATATAAGACACATCCATATTTTTCAACATATAAATTGTCATACATTTTTAGTACATTTATTTATTTATTTATTACCGTATGATAAACTTACTACTATTAATTTTATTTAATAGACATATATGTATCTACCTTGTATTTTATTCTTTTTCTTAAACTAATAAAATATATTTACCATTGATTTTAAAGTAAATAAATAAACAAGTTTTCCTATTTATATTTTCCTAAATTGAGTTTAAGGACTATCTTTGAATAGGCTCTGAGGGATGTTTAATACCTTCCCATCGAGTAACCAAAACCTTTACTCAGAATCTCACTTGTTTCGCAAATTAAAAATAGAGTTTACATTTACATATTTAAAAAATGGTTTTCCTAATATTTTCCTTAAAATTTAGGTGGCGACTCTAACACAAAACAATTTTTTTTCAAAAATCAGAGTGGCGGCCATATTATGTCGTGAACTGTTTCGACTAGTTCGAAATAGAGGCGCAACACACATATATCCTTATCATTATAAAAATGACTCACATATATCTCACTGTTAATAAAGCGGGTCACATATACCCTTTTATCTAGCGATGGTTATTTTTTTTATAATTTTTTATTTTAAAACAATTCATATAGGAGTATATGTGATCATTTTTCACACATGAATTTTTATTTTTATTTTCACTTCTTTCTTTATCATTGTTTGACTCTCTTTTTTCATTCTTTATTGTAAAAATACGAAGAAGAAAAAAAGAAATGTGAACGGGAAAGAGAAAAAAGTAAGAAAAAAATTTTAAAATATTTTTTTCGGAATATATTGTAATTTATATTTTGTATCTATATTAAAAATTGAGGCATATATGATAAATTTTGCTAAAAAAGTTAGTGAAAAGTACATTTGATCAGAAAAATAATAAATCTAAACTATCCATTGAATTAAACAAGTTAACAAAAATAATAATACTTGTGAGAAGGATCAAATATACCAAAAAAATAATATTTAAAATATTTTTACTTCCATTCAAAGAAAAAAAGGTACATGTGAGCCATTTGTGTAACAATAAAAATATGAGTAACTTTTATAACAAGGGGTACATCAGTTATAAATGACAAAGCTAAAGTTAAATAATTAAAGTTAAAAGGTGCAATAATAATAATAATAATAATAATAATAATAACAACTTTTGTTTCTTCAACCTATAAACCCAAAAGGGTCAACAGGAATAACAAATTGTCACGACCCCGACCATTGTGAGTGGCACCCACACTAACCCTCCGGTGAGAGAATCATCTATACTAATTAGCTAACTAACTTAATCAAAACGCTAAGACATTTAAGTTACGGAAGCAAGTTAAATGCTAAGGAAAAAAATAGGGAGTTCCCATAAACTCCAAACCAATAGTCTAACAACTAAACAAAATGCGGAAAATACGCCTAGAACCTGAAAGTCAATGTACCAAAACATCTAAAGATCAACCATAAGTCTAAACAAGAAGGGGTACAACCCCAAACTAACATAAAACTAACTAAAGAACTAGTCTAAGTCCTAATTATGGACATAAACAGAGAGAGAACTCATGGCAGCCCGGGAGAACTGGCTCACCCTTGAATTCGAAACGATCACTGATCTTCTAAGAGAGGTCTGTCAATAGTTACTTAAAGATGCCATGTACTCAACAAAGAAAGAGAAAGTGTAGTATCAGTACACAACCACAGTGTACTGGTAGGATCACGCGGTTATCCCACTAAGTGCAACATACATAAGTCATTACAACATAATAATAACATGCATACACCGAACATATACAATATCATCATCATTTACGAAACAACGTACAACTTTACATTTCTCAAGATATATAGTTATTTCAAGTCAATGGTCCTCTCATGGAACCCAAACCCAAACTATTAGCATACCGGAACGTGGTACCCGATCCAATATTTACGCCGAAACGTAGCAACCGATCCCATATTTATGTCGGAACGTGGCAACCGATCCAAGTTAGTGTGTCGGAACGCAACACCCGATCCATTCATCAAGCCACAATCACAATCACAAATATATTCTCATAATCATACAATCAAGTCATGATTCATGGCATTCATCATTCATCTATCTCATTTACAACTAGTGTGATTAATAATGCAACATTCACATAGATACACGTATTATAATGAAGCAAGAACAAACATATATCACACAATCATGAAATCACAACCATCACCTACCTCGAAACAATCTTGAATTCAGTAAAAACCTTGATTCTTCCCTTTCCAGATTCATTCCGCTTGTTATTGGTCTACAAACAATTTATTTAACACGGGAATCAATAAACAATAACTAATTACCCGAATTACCAATAATTCTATCAACCCTAGATCAAACCCATGATCCCAATATCCAAATTAGGGCTTTTCCCACCATAATTTCCAGATCAAACCCTCCCCCATAGATAACTACCCACTAGATTACAATCTACGGATCGAAAAACGGAATCGGGAGTTAAAATCTTACTTTTAGCCTCAAGAATGGTGGAAAACTGTCAAGAAAACACCTGGGTGCGTTCCTTAGCTCTCAAGTTTGGAAATTGCAGAATAAGACATTTTTGGGGTTTATTTTCGATTTTATGTCGCGTCTGCCCTGCTATGGCGTCACTCACCCTGCTACAGTGGCCCGACCCTGACGGGAAAAATCCCACCTCAGCGGCTTGCATGGAACCAGTGAGCAAAATTATTAATTCCAAGACCCCCATTTCACAACACACCTTCAACCAATGACACTCAGAAACTACTCGTTCATGCTAAAATCAATTTCGGGAGTTCTACTCACCCAAATTCATTTCCGTAAAGTCGTACGGGTTTCTTAACGTCTTAGTTATCTACTCAATGATAAAATTCACAATTAGATCACCCAATTGTTACCAGATTTCCCTAGACTTTAAAGACTCTGATTTCATCCAAATCTGAACTAGATCGGGAAATTCCAAGTTACTACGAAAAAGTTTTCCGGCCCAAAATTTTCCCCATTGGCTTTTCTATAACGATGAGAACTGGTCGTTACAATAGATACCAATCTAACCATCACTCATCCCCGAGTGACAAACTTAGGGAAAATAGGCAAAAGATGGGATGGAGTACCTCAATCGACGAACAACTGGGGATACTTGTCTCGCATGTCCTTCTCAGTTTCTAAAGTAGCTTCCTCAACTGGACGATTCTTTCATTGAACCTTCACGGACTTAATCTTTTTGGTCCTCAACTTTCGTACATCACGATCAAGAATTGCAATCGGTTCCTCCTCATAATGGAGATCTTTATCTAACACAATTGAGTCCCATTTTATTATGTAATCCCCGTCACCATGACATCTCTTCAACATGGACAAATGAAATACCGGATGAACTCCCGATAGGTTAGGAGGTAAAGACAATCTATATGCCACTGGCCCTACACATTCAAGAACCTCAAAGGGACCAATGTATCGCGGGCATAGCTTGCCCTTCTTACCAAACCTCATCACCCTTTTCATTGGTGATACCTTAAGAAGAACATTCTCACTAGTCTGAAATGTCATGTCTCTTACCTTATGGTCTGCATACTTCTTCTCTCTACTCTGGGCTGCTAAACTTTAGTTTGAATACTCCTTACCTTCTCTTGAGCATCCTTCACTAAATCGACCCCCAAAGGTTTCACATCTCCAGCCTCGAACCATCCTATGAGTGATCCACATCCCCTCCCATAGAGTGCTTCAAATGGTGTCATATTTATGCTGGAGTGATAACTATTATTATAAGAGAACTCATACAAAGGTAAGAACTTATCCTAATAGCCTCCAAAATCAATCAAACATGCCCTCAACATGTCTTCTAACACTTAAATAGTCCTCTCTGATTGCCCGTCCGTCTGCGGATGGAAAGCGGTACTAAAAGTGACGTGTGTGCCCAACTCATCATGTAATTTCCTCCAAAACTTGGAGGTAAACTATGTACCATAATCTGAGATGATAGAAAGGGGCACCCCATGCAATCTCACTACCTATTTCACATACACCTTAGCCAATTGTCAACATTATAATCTATTCTTACCGAGATAAAATGGGCTGACTTAGTCAATCTATCAACCACTACCCAAATAGAATCAAATTTCCAAGTCTTGGGAATACCAACCACAAAATCCATGGCTATCCTCTCCCACTTCCATTCCAGAATTGGCATTTTTTGAAGCAAACCTACAGGTCTTTGATGCTCATACTTCACTTGTTGACAATTTTGACACATAGCCATAAACTCCGCTATATCCTTCTTCATGCCCGGCCACCAATAAATTTGCTTCAAATCTCAGTACATCTTGGTCACCCCCGGATGAATTGAATATCGCGAACTATGGGATTCTGTCAACAATTTATGAATCAAGTCATCAACTCGAGGGACATAAATCCTTCCTTTAAAACTGAGCACACCTTCCGCATCAAGAGTGGTCTCTTGTGCCTTACCAATCACAGTCTTCTTCTTAAGTTCATTCAAATTTCCATCCTCAAATTTTTGGTCTTGATCTCATCAATGAACGTGGCCCTCACTTCAATGCTAGCTAACACCCCACCTCTTTCGGAGATGCTTAACTGCATGAACTTAGATTCTAAGGTCTGAATTTCCTTAGCCAAAGGTCGTTTGGTTACACTCAAGCAAGCTAAACTACCCATACTCACCATTTTTCGACTCAAACCGTCTACCACTACATTAGCCTTACCCGGATGGTATTGAATGGTGACATCATAATCCTTAAGTAACTCCATCCACCTTCGTTGTCTCAAATTCATATCCTTTTGAGTGAACACATGCTGCAAACTACGATAATCGGTAAACACTTCACACTTGACACCATAGAGGTAATGCCGCCAGATCTTAAGAGCAAACACTACCGCTGCCAACTCCAAATCATGTGTTGGATAATTCCTTTCATGAACCTCAACTATCGCGATACATAAGGTATAACATTCTTATCATGCATTAACACAACACCCAAACCATAATGTGAAGCATCACAATAAACTATAAAATCTTTACCTTCCACCGATAGTGCTAAGATAGGTGTGGTGGTCAAGAGAGTCTTGAGCTTTGGGAAGCTATCCTCACATTTTTCAGTCCATTCAAAGGGTACCTCCTTTTTGGTCAAATTTATCAAGTGAGTGGCGATAGAAGCAAGTTCTTCACAAATCGACGATAGTAGCTAGCGAGCCCCATAAAAATCCTAACTTCCGTCACAGAGCTAGGCCGAAACCAATTCTTAACCGCCTCAATCTTTTGGGGATCTACCATTACCCCTTCTTTTGAAACTATATGCCCCAAAAATGCAACCGAAGTCAACCAAAATTCACATTTAGAAAATTTCTCTTACAACCTTTGTTTCCCAAGAACACCTAGAACAATACGAAGATGGTCAGCATGCTCTTCCTCAATTTTCGAATAGACCAAAATATCATCAATAAAGACTATGACGAATGAATCGAGAAATGGCTTGAACACACCATTCATTAAACTCATAAAAGTTGCAGGCGCATTAGTCAACCCAAACGACATAACTAGAAACTGGTAGTGCCCATAGAGGTATCTAAATGCTGTCTTGGGCACATCTTCAAGCCTAATTTTCAACTGATGGTAACCAGACCTTAGTTCAATCTTAGAGAAAACTGATGCACCTTGCAATTGGTCGAAAATATAATCTATTTGAGGCAATAGGTACTTGTTTCGAACGGTGACCCTATTCAATTGTCGATAATATATACACATTCTCATACTACCATCTTTTTTCTTAACAAACAAAATTGGAGCACCCCACGGGGAAGCACTAGGATGAATAAATCTTTTATCAAAAATATCTTGGATTTGAGCCTTAAGCACTCTTAATTCCGCTGGAGCCATGCAATATGGAGGGATTTAAATGGGATGAGTATCAGGTTCTAAATCAATACAGAAATCTATATCTCTATCAGGAGGCATGGTAGATCACTAGGAAATAGTTCTCTAAATTCTGACACCACAAGAATAGACTCAATGGATGAAGACTCAACCTCAACGTCCCGAATATGAGCCAAATACGCCAAACAACCCTGCCCTACCAGTTTCCTTGCCCGAATGGAGGATATGATCTTAGCTTGCTTAGGCTTATACACCCCTTCCCACTCTAACTTTTCCGTTCCCGGAATTTCTAGAGTTACAGACTTAGTTTTACAATTAAGTAGAGCATAATAGGGGGACAACCAAGTCATGCCTAAGATTATGTCAAAGTCAGTCATATCCAAAATCACCAAATCAGCCCAAGTCTGAAAACCCATAAACAAAATAGGACAAACACGATAGACATGGGTGACTATGATAGACTTTCCAACTGGGGTAGAAACATGGATGGGGGTATCAAGTATATCACAAATCATAGCAAATGCTGAGGTAAATAGCATGGACACATAAGAATAAGTAGAAACCGGATCAAATAACATATTAGCCATTTGGTCACAGACAAGAATAGTACTTGTGATTACTGTGTCAGACGCCTCCGCCTCATTCTAGCCCGAAAAGGCATAACACTGAGCCCTATTAGAACGGGCAACTTTCCTGCCTGGCTGCACTGTACCTCTGCATGTGTTACCATGTCCCCTACCTCCGCGGCCTCACTGATTTCCTCCTGGCCCACCTTGTGGATGCCCTCGACCATTATTACCATTTCCCGCGGGTACCACTGCTCTAAACTGCTGCTGCGCGGAATCCATCACATGTGGGTGGGGACAATCTCTCATTATATGCCCAGGTTATCCACAATTATAGCAAGTATGATCAAAAGATGGTCTGATGCACGTCGAAGGTGCGACTCCCTAGCTATCCTGGATCAAATTATGAGGTAGAGTTCCCAAGTAATTACCTGTAAAGGCGGGCATAGCGGACCAAATTGGCCTGGATGCAAGTGTTGGCCTCCCTAACCCTTTGGAGTAAGAACCTTGAAATCCGAGTTCTTGGCCCTTTTTGCCAATGTCTTAGCCTGACCGTCTCGTCTCACCCCCCTCCATTTTCTTCACATAATTTGTTACCTCATTGAAGCTTTTCCCTGCAGAGGTCATATGAACAGATAATACCTGCAACTCAGAATTTAGTCCCTTAATAAATAAATGTATCCTCTTTACCTCAGTAGTCACCAACTGTGTAGCATATCTAGACAAGGCATGGAACTTGGCCTCATAAGCAGCCACAGACATACCACCTTGCTCCAAAGCCATGAACTCATCTTTCTTACGATCTCTCAAAGTCTGAGGCACATACTTCTCCAAAATTAGAGCATGAAACTGGGTCCAAGTGAGTGGGGGTAAAACTGAAGATCTGCATTCCACATAAGCTCTCCACCACTGCTTAGCCTCACCTTGAAGTTGAAAAGTCACGAACTCAACCCCATGTTGATGGACAATTCCCAACTTATGAAGCCTCTCATAACAATCTAGGATGAACTTGTATGCATCCTCTCTCTCGAAACCATGGAACACAGGCGGTTTCAACTTCAAGAACTTGGTCAACATCTCATGCTCATTACAAGTCATAACTGGACCTAATAAAGGGTGGAAGAAAGCATCATTTCCTCCAGTTCCACCCACTTTGGGGACAGTGATAGCAATAGGAGGATTGGTAGGAGCTTGAGTTGCTTGAACAGAAGGAAGCACTCCAAGACCAACCAACCCTTTCAATAATGACATGATTTGTTGAGCTAACACTAGGTCTATGAAAGGAATACTTGTTGTCTCAGCCTGCCCCTCTTCCTCTTGTCCCACATTCTTCTCATTCTCAACCTCGACATTCTCTTCTACCTCTTCATGGTGCGCATGAAGGGCCTCATTTCTGGGAGCATTTTAACCCGGTGCTCCATCCGTAGTAGGCGCCACGCTTCTTCGGCCTCTACCTCTAGCTCTTCCTGTAGTTCTTCCTCTACCCCTGCCTCGACTGCGACCTCTCGCTGCAGATTCCTCAATTAGAGCATTGACGGGAGCTACGGGCCTGACGCAGTTGAACCCAGTGTTAACCATCTGCGGACAGAAGAGCGAAGGAGGTTAGATACCAATTCTAATCGGCATATACCAATTGGAATCAAGTTATAGCACGAAAGGAGACAAGAGAAAATAGATATATTTCCTAAAGTCCTATAGCCTCTCGAAGAAAAGTACAAACGTCTCTGTACCGTTCCGCAAGACTCTACTAAACTCATTTTGGCACATCGAGATAAACGAACCTAGGATTTGATACCAACTTTGTCACGACCCCATCCGTCGTGAGTGGCACTGATGTTTGCATAATCAAGACACACCTTCCAATACAAGTGTCTACGATCGTACAATAGTAAAGTAACCCAACCAAGGTTTGGGGTCGAGTCCCAAGGGAGTGGGCTTGAGAATTAATAGAAAAATAAAATCAAATTCTAATTAGTCATAGCTAAAAACATTATTGATTATAGACATGTTAAATCTAAGGGGTGACGCAAGTGTCAATTATCAATGGGGGTTAGTCATAAGTAAGTAAAAATAGCAAAAATGCGAAGACTACTAATCAAGGAGAGGGGATTCTTGGACTGTGATAGGAATACGGGTTAGACTAGGTCATTGGGTACATGTTTTTAATAGTAATTTTGTTGAATATTTGTGACTAGGCTAGACTATTGTGGGGTAAGCTTTCTCTCGAACAACTTACCCCGAATCAAATGGGTTCCTCTCGGACACCCACTTGCCGCATGAATAACAGCCTCCGCCTTAGCCCATTCACTATGTCGAGATGAGTGTGTCGGAGTAGGACTAGGGTTCACTCTCTCGAGTTGAATCTCATGTCAACCCACTCCCACCGGCCATCAATTTAGTATTCTTAGTCTTACGACCTCTCTCTCGAGCAAGCCTAAAACACAAAGGTGAAATCATATTTGCAACTACAATTTCATTAAGCTCCACCACAACTACTAAATGAAATCACATTTACACAACAAATAAACCATCAACAAGCAAGACCCAACAGATAATCTAACCCATTTTCACAAAATCACACCCAAGAATTGGGGTGTTTAACTAGACATGTAAAAGAGATAGAAATTTATACCAATATGAGTCTGCATTCAAATGGGTATGAAGATTTAAGTCTGAAAACAAGCAAAGAGTGAAGAATCCACAAGACTCAAGTCCAAATTTTTGCAGTTGAAACCATTTGAATCTTAAAGTTCTTCAAAACCCTCTCCAAACTTAGAACTCAAAATTCAATGTTAAAAATTATATATTAAAAATCTGATATTAAGCTACAACTCTCAACGACTATTTATAGTTTTCAAAAATCTGTGTTGCAGCGGATCATTCAACGTCGTTGGTCGAGATCGCCGATCAACACAGCGATCCGCCCTTTGGTAGGTTTCATCGCTGTCTTGCTCTATCCTTCAGCATCGTCGTGTTTTGGATCACTGGGCAACATAGTATTGCTTCGCAAAACTACTCGGCGACACACTGACTGCTCATTTTCACTACAGATTTGATCCTTTCTTTCAAGGCTAAGCACACTAGAACAAAAGGCGAGGATCAGACCTTTTGGCGATTCCCCAAATGGGTTCGGAGATTCTCAGATCTTCATTTCTCCGTTCTTTCAATTGCCTTTTTTCCGTTTTTGCTAAGTAGTGTCCATGTTTTCCCTCAAACTCCAAATACCTGAAACTTAAGGGTTTCCATCAGATATTGAGATAAAATATGCATTTGAGGACACTAATTCTATCAAAATGTAACCCTAAATGAGTCCAATTTGTGGACTCATCAATCCCCCTAACTTAAACTTTTGCTTGTCCTCAAGCAAACTCAAGTTCAGCCGTTCAAAAAGGGTATCTCGAACAGTGCTACACAAGACTCAATCATGAATGCACATAACAAGACTCAATTTACTTATGCAAAGATCAAATGTGCACTCGAAGATTCAAGTTGTAACTCACCAATATCAAAGAATCTCATGCTCACAACACTTGCTTCAAATGCAAGTTCAAGCTCAACCAAAGTGTTCAAATGCCCTCACACAAGGAATGATTCCATATTCACACAATGGTTCACAGTTTAAAGCTTTGGAATCAGATGCAATGCTCACACTCACAAAAAAGAACACAATGCATATTTTCACCCATAGGTTTGCCCGTATTTTCCAATCAACATTTGTTTCAGCTCACTCAAGATCAAACAGGTCTTTTCAAGGCTTGTAATGGGGCTGAGTGCAAAGGTATGGTCATTTAGGCTGAGTGACTTTCATCCTCATGAAATGTGGTACTCACAACGTTTCATTCCTCTTCTTTCATCATTTTATTTAGTGCTCATAAGTCATCCTATTATTCACTTTCCATGAATTGTTTGGAAACCCCATTTCTTTTGACTTTATTCCACAACTTTCTTTTTCATTCTTTCTCTTTTCTCTCTTATTTTTATATGTAGGGGTTCCATTTTTCTCAAAACCATGGGTAAGAGGAGACTTTCCTTGCACTCCTTGACTTGCCCTTATCTTTACACCACACCCCCAACTTAGGATTTTGGCCTAAGTTGGCTATACAACTAACCACAACTTCATGAGGATTATGGGTGATGGATAAAGAAAGGTCTACTTTTTATCAAGTTTCTTCCAAAGGAAGGTAAGGCTCAAGGGGTGTTACAAAGAGGTTCACACACTCACAAGGTAGGTCACAAAAGAGGTATATGTCAAATTGGCTCACACTCTTAGAAGTTGCCTAAGATCATATCAAGAGATAGCATCACTTAGTTAACCAGATAAATGGGGCAAATTCTATGATCCATCATGCATAGTTCACAGGTAAGCTCATCACACTAGGCATTGACACTATAAGTTAAACAAGACTCCACACTTTCACTGGTGTGCAATGATCAACCCAAAAGATTCAATTCGATACTAGGCTAGTCATAACGAGATGAAAAGAGTTCACATATTTTCTATGCAACTTCATTTGGCCTCATCGTAGCCGCGCATTCATGTTCGTTCGATTGATAGCACTATTCAAGTCATCGGTATTGATCGAAACCAAGACTTAAATTTTGCAAAAGAATAGCCACATTCAACACACGAGAGGTGACAAAAATATTTCAGACGGGTCAAAATCATTTTCAATTAAAACAAAAGGAGTCATAAGCTCAAATATCCACAAAAATAGTATATAATGGCATTGCATGCATAACGACCCAAATGTATCATCAAACAATAATAGTCGCACACAAGGTGGGCCTCAGCCCACTACAAATAAAAATAATTTGTCCTCAAATGCAAATAACACATAATTTGAAATGTAAAATAAAGAATGACAGAGAGGGAGGTAAAAAGGGGATCCTGTCTAAGCAGTCGCTCCATCAGTTTGGGCATCAGTGCCTGGAGTGTTGTCATTCGGACTCTGGTTTTCATTGTCTATGTTTACCTCAGTTGCTGCAACGATATTGGCCTTAGCCATATTGTCCAAATCGTGAGCTGCTCCAAAGTCATGTATCGCGTTAATGAATCCTCGAGCCCCCAAAGGGACATTAAGGTCAATGGGAATCCTCCTACTAGAACTGGCTTTCTTGTTCTCGCTCCTTACTTTGGGATGATCTGTCGTCCCTGCATCTTTTCTGGAGTTTTGTGCCTTGATATGTCGGGGTGACATATTTCTTCCTGCAACTTTTGGTCTGGCCATGTCTGTAAAGCCTTAAGATAAAGTTAGAAAATATTCAACAAGCAAAACGAAGACCATCAGCTGCAGGCAGGCTTAGCAGTCCATTCGGCGAATAAAGGGATGTCCGCTGAAAGGTAGAGTGCAGAAGGGGTCAGGGGTGCATGATACGTCCAAACTTACACTCCAAATAAGAAGTGTAAACGGTCGTTATCAATTTACAGAACTCAACCAGAGTTGAGGTCGATCCCACATAGAATTTCCTTACAGATAAAGTTTCACTGTCGCGTTTACTCAATTGTCGTTACTATTTCTTAAACAAATAACACGGAAAGTAAATTGGGTTTGATTGAAAAGTATTCTATCAGCAACACTTGCAGTCAAAACTTAAATACACAGCTTACAGACGATCTCGTTGTAAGTTGATTCAGTTAATTTAAAAAAACCAGGTTTTGTGTTCACTGTGACATCAATTATAATGCTCTCCCATAAATTGAGTGTCAGGTAAATTAATGTTTACAGAACCTTTGCGAGTTGAATTAATCTAATGCTTCTCAGACTAATCAGATAATATTCACTCTAATTCTCTTGAACTTAAAGTATTATAGATATTGGACTTCGCTTAATTTGATATGGTGTTAAAGATCTCTTCTCTCGAACTCCAACTTTAACTCCAATTCGTTAACTTAGTTTAGCTTTTTCCTAACTGATGTTTTTCTCCTGAACAAACACCAGATACAAGCCTGTCTAAAGCGTGCACTTAATAGACTTAAAATGATAATGAAAGTTGTAAACTACAGGTTGTAAACAAAGATTGCCTTTTACTCGTTTTACGAAATCGCACCTAGAATGTCGTCATAGATCCCACACACCCAGTCGTGACATTTAGCCACTCATGTTTTCACGTAAAGAATCAATAGTGGATAATGAAAACGTGTTAAGAAATACTTACAAAAATAATTGGTAAATCAACAACCACTTGATAATCTGAAAATCGAAATCCAAACTTCAAACTGATAAAAATAATTTGAATCCAAAATCTAAACCTAAAAGTGATACTCTGTTCTTAGTCGTAAACCATAAGATGATGAATAATAATTCAAAAATGACCTAAAGTAGTTCAAAAATAGAATGTTAAAAATGAGTACTAATCGAACTAGGACTGAATTCTCGGGCATTTTCACAGCTACTACCACGACCCGTCAAAGGCTTCACGGTCTGTGAAGCCTTCCATGGTCTTCCCTTGGACTTCCCAAAGTTTGGGTCTTCAATGATACCCACTGGAACTAGGACTACGAACTGCACCACGATCCATAGCGAGGACCACGACCCATGATGGTGTCCGTGGTCTTCACTTGGATTCCAACATTCTGCCAACTTCCTTTCTTTCACATTGGTTCAACTCCACGGTAGGTACCACAGTCTGTGGTAAGAGCTATGGCCCGTGGAACCTTACGTGGTTGTCACTTGGTTATTACTCCTCTTCATCTTCTCAAGGTCAGCACTACTTCACTGTCACGAGCTCAACCACGGACCGTAATGGAAGTCACGGTCCGTGAAGTTGACCGTGAACTTTACTTCAACCATCATCATTTTGCAACTTCTTTTCCATTTTCTATACCAACCAGACTTTTGCCTACACATTCAACAAACCTATCAAATAGTACAAAATTTCACTTAATTCCAGTGTTAGTTCATAGTTCTTAAGCGTCAAATGTGCCACGATTTCACGGTACATCAGTGCAGACAAAGGGCGAACAAGAAGACTTTCTGTGAGTCGTCGAGTGCTTTCGGTGACCTCATGCTTCTCACCGAAAGGTACAGAAGCCACAACACATAAAGCATGATATCAAAGGCGAGGTAGGGAAACTAGGCGAACCGCTGAGTGTTTTGGCAATCTCGTCTCAGCTCGCCGAAATGACTCGTCGCACCTATTATCTACCAATTTCTTGAAATCAGCCCCGCAATAAAACACAATTTAAGCTCCTACAGCACAAATCCGACTAAGACCCGTAGCATAAAATCACTCCATATTGCAAATTAATTTAACTTAACGCACTAGAAAGCGGGATTTCACCATTTAAGCAAGAGTTATCGATTAGAACTAGGCAATTAAGCAATCTGATCTGATTAGAGAGGCCCAGCAAAATTCAACAAGATTAACAAATTGCAAATGAGTACAATTTTGACAAAATGAACGCGGGCTTTAAAGTACCAACCTTTTATTCCGATCAAATGGATGTTGAGATGCTAGCAAGCAATGTAATCCAACTCGTAGCACCATTTGATACTAAAAATACTCCAAAAATGCAAGAAATGTAAAACTAGAGTGCAGGTGTGAGTTTGGGAAGATGAAAAAGTGAGGGAAATGGGAATAAGTTTGAAACTTTTAAACCTTTGGCTTGAAAAACCGTCCAGTTGTTTTTTTTTGCCCATTTGGCGACATTAGTCCCGATCGCCGAACTATTCGACGTAACGCCAAGTAGTCATTTGCCTCGCCGAATTTTACAGAACCTTCATGTATTATGGGAGTCCAAACGGCGGTCTCCGTCAAGATCGCCGACATGATTGGCGATTCGCCAATAATTTCCTGAGGTCGCCGAGTTTTACAGACTCCAATGTAAATTGGTCTTGAGTCTAACGGTGGTCTGGTTTGGGGTCGCCGAACCCTTCGTCGATTCGTGGAATGGACCTGTAACTTGCCAATCTGCACTTTTCGTTCACTCTCCACACTTTCATCTGCACAATCAACACGCCATTATTTTATTAAAACAAAATAAAGCAATAAATGGTTTTGGGTTGCCTCCCAAACAGTGCCTTAGTTAACATCGTGGCACGATGCAAGTCCACCTTCAAACCTCATTTTTGGGGTTGACCATAGTGTCACTAGGCAAACCCCCTTGCTGTCTTGGATTGAGGTGAGACGAAATATGACCCATTTGGGTCTTTAACTGCATGATCGAAACTGAATGGGAGGTGACGGTCTGGCTAAGGGTGGACACATCCTCTTTCATCACTTTCAAGATCTTGTCTGACCCTTCAACTTTATTGAGGATACGAGAAAGCATATCCTCAGACCTACCACCCTCTGAATCCTTTGGCTTTTGGCGCTCGTGGGGAGGCACATACTTGTCCTTCTCACCATCCTTCCAATTAGGATTTCGATCTCTCCATTCACGATCCTTACATCCTTCATCTCTAGCCCAACCTTGGTTATAACCCTGCCTTGGGTAGTTTGAACGATAACCATCGCCTTGCTTGGCTAAGAAACTAACTTCCTCATTATACAAGGCTTCAAATTTCGCCTCCGTAGGATTTGCACACCCAACCCCCACAACGTTGACACCACGGGCACCAGCCCCATGACATTTTTAGATAAATTGTCAAGTTGTGTCATGATCTTGGCCATGTTTTGGTCTCTCTCATTATCTTTTTCCATCTGCTCCTTGGATAACTTGAATGTGAGAGGGGAGACTTGGTCCTCACGAGTGTACTATGCCTTATTGATGGTCGTCATGCCATCTAAGATTTGGGCGGCTATGGCATACGGTTGCTGCATCAGGCCTCCAGGTGAAAGTTGATCAGCGACACCTTTGTTTACCGAATCCAGGCTTCGGTAAAAGTATTGTAGCAAGACATTTTTGGGCAGACCATGAGTCGGGCATCGTAGCACAAAATTTTTAAATCGCAGCCAAGTCTCATGGATTGGCTTGCCCCCCAAACGCTTAAAGCTTTGGATACTATCCCGAATAGTCATCATCTTCGAAGGAGGGAAAAATCGCACATTAAATGTGGTTCCCAATTCCTCCCAAGAAGTGATGGATTCGTGAGGCAACCCTACTAGCCACTTGCACGCCTCTCCTATCAATGAGAAAGGGAATAGCCTTAATTGAATTGACTCCTGAGAGATGTTTTTGAAATAAAATGGTCCGCACACATCTACGAAGTTTCAAAGATGTTCGTGAGGATCCTCATGAGCCAATCCACTGAAAAGTCCCTTTAGTTACAAGAGTTGCAACATAGTGCTCGTTATGTGGAACACTGCATTTCCCTCGGCTGGAGGTAAACAGATGGCCCCAATACCTCCCATGAGATGAGGGTCATTAATGTTGAGCTCTGGGACATCGTTGAGATTTTCGATGTCGTCTTGGTGGCCCACCTGGCTACCGTTGCTACTGTTAACACCCAAGCTTTCTGAAATATTCACACAAGCAAACAAAACAAAACTAAAAATTAAGTAAGTTAACTATGATTAAGAAGAACAAAAATTTTACTAAACTAAGAATTCTCAAAGAACACCACTCCCCGGCAGCGGCTCCATTTTGATGTTTGCGTAATCAAGACACAACTTCCAATACAAGTGTCTATGATCATATAAAAGTAAAGTAACCCAACCAAGGGTTGGGGTCGAGTCCCAAGGGAGTGGGCATGAGAATTAATAGAAAAATAAAATCAAGTTCTAATTAGTCATAGCTAAAAACATTATCAAATATAGACATGTTAAATCTAAAGGGTGACACAACCGTCAATTATCAATGGGGGTTGTCATAAGTAAGTAAAAACAGCAAAAATGCAAAGAGTACTAATCAAGGAGAAGGGATTCTAGGGATGTGATAGGAATACGGGTTAGACTATGTCGTTGGGTACATGCTTTTGATAGTAATTTCGTTGAATATTTGTGACTAGGCTAGACTATAGTGGGGGTAAGCTTTCTCTCGAACAACTTACCCCGAATCAAATGGGTTCCTCTCGGACACCCACTTGCCGCATGAAGAAAAACCTCTGCCTTAGCCCACTCACTCTCTCGAGCTGAGTGTGTGGGAGAAGTACTGGGGTTCACTCTCTCGAGTTGAACCTCATGTCGACCCAATCCCACCGGCCATCAATTTAGTAGTCTTAGTTTTACGACCTCTCTCTTGAGCAAGTCGAAAACACAAAGGTGAAATCGTATTTGCAACTACAATTTCATTAAGTTCCACCACAACTACTAAACGAAATCATATTTATACAACAAATAAGCCATCAACAAGCAAGATCCAATAGATAATTAACCCATATTCACAAAATCACACCCCAAGAATTGGGGGTTTTAGCTAGACATGTAAAAGAGATAGAAATTTATACCAATATGAGTTTGCATTCAAATGGGTATGAAGATTTAAGTCTTAAAACAAGCAAAGAGTGAAGAATCCACAAGACCCAAGTCCAAATTCTTGGAGTTGAAACCCTTTGAATTTTCAAGTTCTTCAAAACCCTCTCCAAACTTAGAACTCAAAATTCTATGTTAAAAATTATATATTAAAAATCTGATATTAAGCTACAACTCTCAACGACTATTTATAGTTTTCAAAAATCTGTGCTGCAGCGGATCATTCGGCGTCGTTAGTCGAGATCGCCGATCAACTCTGCGATCCACCCTTTGGTAGGTTTTATCGTCGTCTTACTCTATCCTTCAGCATCATCGTGTTTTGGATCATTGGGTGACATATTACTGCTTCGCAGAACTGCTCGGCGACATGCTGACTTCTCTTTTTCACCACCGATTTGATCCTTTCTTTTAGGGTTCATCACACTGGAACAAAAGGCGAGGATCAGACCTTTTGGCGATTCACCGAATGGGTTCGGTGATTCTCAGATCTTCATTTCTTCATTTCTTCATTTTTTCAGTTGTCTTTCTTCCTTTTTTGCTAAGTAGTGTACAATAGTAAAGTAACCCAACCAAGGGTTGGGGTCGAGTCCCAAGAGAGTGGGCCTGAGAATTAATAGAAAAATAAAATTAAGTTTTAATTAATCATAGCTAAAAACATTATCGAATATAAACATGTTAAATCTAAGGGGTGACGCAAGCGTCAATTATCATTGGGGGTTTGTTATAAGTAAGTAAAAACAACAAAAATAAGGAGAGATACGAATATGGAGACGAGATTCTTGGGATGTGATAGGAATACGGGTTAGACTAGACTATTGGGTACATACTTTTGATAGTAAATCCGTTGACTATTTGTGACTAGGCTAGACTATAGTGGGGGTAAATTCTCTCTCGAGCAACTTACCCCGAGCAACATTCGCATACATACACGTATTGTAAAAAAGCAAGAACAAACATATATCACACAATCATGAAATCAGTACCATCACCTACCTCGAAACAAGCTTGAATTCCCTATGAAACTTGATTCTTCCCTTTCCGGATTCGTTCTGCTTGTTCTTGGTCTACAAACCATTTATTTAACACGGGAATCAATAAACAATAACTAATTACCCACACTACCAATAATTCTATCAACTCTAGATCAAATCCATGATCCCAATATCCAAATTAGGGCTTTTCCCACCTAATTTCCAGATCAAAACCCTTTCTCGTCGATAATTACCCACTAGATTACAATCTACGGATCGAAAAACGGAATCGGGGAGTTAAAATCTTACATTTAGCCTCAAGAATGGTGGAAAACTGTCAAGAAAACACCTGGGTACGTTCCTTAGCTCTCAAGTTCAAAAATTGCAAAATAAGACGTTTTTGTGGTTTATTTCCGACTTTAAGTTGTGTTTGCCCCGCTATGGCGGCACTCACCCCTCTACAACGGCCCCGCCCTGGCGGGAAAATCCTACCTCAGTGGCTTGCACGGAACCAATTAGCAAAATTAATAATTCCAAGACCCCCATTTCACAACACACCTTTAACCAATGACACTCAGAAACTACCATTTCACGCTAAGATCAATTTCGAGAGTTCTACTCACCCGAATTCAATTTTGTAAAGTCGTACAGGTTCCTTAACGTCTTAGCTATCTACTCATGTGATCAAATTCACAATTAGATCACCCAATTGTTACTATATTTCCCTAGACTTTAAAGACTCCGATTTCGTCCAAATCTGGACTAGGTTGGGAAATTCCAATTTACTACAAAAAAGTTTTTCGGCCCAAAATTTTCCCCGTTGGCTTTTCTATAACGACGGGAACTGGTCGTTACACAATCAAGTCCCCACAATGCAAGGTTACGTTTGAGGAAGAACAATAGTCATATTGGGCAGATAATTATTCTTCACATTAAAGCTAAAAAAAATATAATTGAATTTATACCACTAAACAGAGTATCAAGTGATAGAAAGTATCTGGCATCTTTAATTAAAAATAAATTAAAAATATTCCTCTTCAACAACAATACATTAACAACAATCTCTACAAACACAACAACAATAACATATATTGCAAATGGAGCAAACATAGTGCATAAATAACCAATAATTGAGATGGTTGTGGATTACCAGAGCTAGCCATTATTCTTAAAAATAAGCTTTTTAATTGTACATGACATTGAATTAGACAACAAGAAACTATTGAAATTGCCATCAAACTAGAAAATGAATTTTGGCTTTACCCTGATTGCAATTTCAACAATGACCAATTGTCTAATTCATTTTCACGATCAATTAACACTGCCTTTTCAATAATAACGGGAAGTCCTTGTGATCCATAACTGTCTCAATCATTGGTTTCTCCTTCTCTATTTAGGAAAAGGTTTTGGAGGATATAAAAAGAGTTGAAATATTATCTCCAAAGTGGAGAACATGTATAAGGAGAGAAATAGAGAATACAATTGAGGGGTGAAAAGTTAAGGAACAAAAGAAGAGGTTTTATAGTGGGTGAAAGGTGTTGTTTACAAGATAATATTTGGAAATTTTGTAAATAACATTTCATATATATTGATTTACATTAGATTTGATTGAGGAGGGTAAAATTAAGGAATAAAGAAGAGGTTTTATAGTTGGTATAAGGTGGTTTTACAAGATAGTATTTGGGAATTTTGTAAATAACATTCCATATATTTTGATTTATATAAGATTTGATCAGAAGTCAGTTTTACCAAACCTACAGAAAACATAATTTTAGTAAGAAAATCATTATCATAAAGTAATAAAATAATTTATTATTGTTAATTCAATTTTTTTTCTAGTCAACATTTAAATACCTTAAAGTGTTTTCCACGTATATTTACGTTAATATGTTAACAAATTAATTTCAATTGTCTATAATTTTTAGAAATTTTGTAAATAACATTCCATATATATTGAATTGCATTAGATTTGATGAGAAACCAAAATTTAAGCGAACCTACCAAAAATATAATTTTAGTAAGAAAATCATTATCATAAAGTTGATAAATAAATTATTATTGTTTGTTCAAATTTTGTCGAGTCAACATTCAAATACCTTAAAGTAATTTTCGTGTCTCTGTGTACGTTAATATGTTAACGACTCAATTTCATACATTGTTGTCTATAATATTTGAGAATCTTGTAAATAACATTCTATATATCTTGATTTCCATAAGATTTAATCAGAAGCAAAAATTAAACCGAACCTACCAAAGATATAATCATAGTAAAAAAATCATTACCATAAAATAAGTAAATATATTATTATTAATTCAAACTTTTTCCTAGTCAACATTTAAATACCTTAATGTGGTTTTCTCATCTCTATATACATTAATATTGTAACACCTAGTGAAGTGAAAGAGCTAGAATTAGAAAGAGTCATTTTTGGAAAGAATGAAAAATCTGGAAATTTGTTTAAGTTAGGATAAGCTTGAGTTTTGGGTCAACTTCAAACGATCATAACTCCTAGCTCATGATGAGTTACGTGTGCTACAAGATACCATAGGAAATATCTTTGGATTATCTTTCCAACGCCACCAAGTTTGCTCACTTTCAAATTCGTATGAGGGAGATATGTCCATTTGAATTCGGGCTGTCTAGATAAGGAAAGTCAAAACCGGATTTGTAAGGGGTATTTTGGTGTTTTCCATACCAGATTAAGTTAATTCGTTTTTAGCAATTAAATTAGGGCCTAAACTGAAATGGTTCAGTTTAGACAATTGGAAATTAACGCTAGGGTTTTTGGAGAAAGAACTCAAGAGGAGAAATGACGAGAAAAGTTCAAGATTCGTCAAGTTCTTGCGATTTTGGTTGTGAATTTCACCAAGGATTCAATCCTACTATGTATGTGAGACTTTCATAACATTGGGTTCATTCACCCACGTGTCAAACATATTTATTTCAGCGTGAATTCGTCCTAAAAGAGTGGAAGTTTGAATGTTCTTGATGGGTGTTCTTGAATTGCTTTCGTTCTTGAATTTGGGTTGAGATTGAGAAGTTCTTGAGAGTTTAATGTCAATTATTAGAGTAGTTTTGAGTTAGATTCTAGTGTGTATGTATTGGGTACCTGAATCCAAAGAGATATTGAGAAAAAGAATTGAAATTAATCGAATTGAGGTCTGAAAACGAGAGGAAAAAATCGTCAGATTCGCCTTGGGAAATGTTGGCGCGGCATGCCCCCGTTGTGCCAGAAGGACTGGGGCGACACGCCAGCAGTGAGGCAGGTCTATCCGCCCCAACCCATTTTTTGTCGTTTAGCCCGTTTAAGTCCTTCTAAAGGGTACTAACACTTCCTATTGATTCTAACTACTCTAAATGACTTCTAAACACCTAGAAATCATCCTTATATATGAATCATAACCTTGAATCTATAAATTCAAATTCAAGGAAAGTTAAGAGTCAAATCTAGAAAGTTCATAGAGTCTTTTCAAGAAGTCTTTTGCACATGTTTTAATCTTGTTTTAAGAATTGAGTTTGAGTTAAGTAAGAGAAACAAATGAAGTTCATTTCTTCAAAAAGAGTATATGGGAACTAAGTATTCTCAAAGAGTAAATGTTTTCACATTTAAACAAGAGTGGAAAAACTGATTTTCAAGAGAGTTTTTGAGCTAGTTTTTGAGTAATTATCTCAAAGAACAAAAAGAGTTTTTTTGTTTTTAAAACATATGAGCTGAGTATTTTGGGAGTAGTATTGAGCACCGATGTTGGGACGAGTTCATAACAACTCAATGTCTCCATAAACCATGTAGCCATCATAGGTAGAAAGGGTCATACTTTTTAGATGATTCTTTAGTGCTTGTTAGCATAGACTAGTGGATCCACTTATTTGAGGCATTCTATAACACAACAAGTTATAGGATAGTTTTGGCAATGTGGGTGAGACGTTGTATCATCACATAGCTCATAATAATGGTTGTTGGTTAGAGAAACTCCCACAAAGTTATATTAATTTATTATATATGTATATTGAGTTGTTTCTTACTATTTTAAATGCT
Organism: Solanum verrucosum; assembly: GCF_900185275.1. Taxonomy (NCBI): domain Eukaryota; kingdom Viridiplantae; phylum Streptophyta; class Magnoliopsida; order Solanales; family Solanaceae; genus Solanum; species Solanum verrucosum. Next base: position 65,359 of record NW_026020184.1, read on the forward strand.
TTATATAAATTGCATCTTTAATGTTGTTTAATTCTGCATTTGCGTTTAGTATCCATGAGTTTAAGTAAAGTTGAGGTAAGTGATTCTTTCAGAATCCAGCTTATGTATTGTTTAGAATTCCCCTCGCATGCTCGTACATTCAATGTACTGATGCCATTTGGCCTGCATCATTTTATGATGCAGATACAGGTAACCAGGATCAGCATCCAACGCCTTGTTGATCCAGTTGAGCACTCAGAGTCAGTTGGTGAGCCTCATTGCTTCCGGAGGATTCCCTATGTATTGCTTTATTAATTAGTTCATTAGGATGTCATGGATCTTGTTCTAGCGTCCATCTTAGGTGTTAGAGGCTTCATAGATAGTAGTTGATGTTAGTTCTTGAGTCTTTCCATTCTTGTTTTGATGATTGAGACTTGAGTGCCATTTTGGCTAGTGAATGTTCTCTATAAATTCTATGTTTTTATTGAGATTTTAGTTTACTTTTAAAGTATTTTTATCATGAGTAAGTCGTCTGTTGAGTAGTAAGCCAGGCCAAGGGTTCGCTTGGGGCGAGCAATGGTTCTCAGTGCAGTCCGCCCAGGGTGTAGGCTAGGGGCGTGACAAACTTGGTATTAGAGCACAAAGTTCAAGAGTCCTAAGAAGTCTATGAAACCATCTCCATAGAGTCCTAGTTATCGATGTGAAGCGCGTCACATCTATAATTAGGAGGCTGTGACATTTAGGAACTATCTCACTTCTTTCACATTCATTTCGTGAGATAGAGTTTATCTCTATGAAAGTTTCCTTCTAACTCGTGCTTGCACATGTCTTTCAGATCATTCCTCTACAAAGAATTGTTCGAGATGATCCTGCTAGGCGTAATGTCGAGGAACAAGGGGTACCTAATGCACCTGAAGTGCAACCCCAAGTCGAAGTCACCAATGGTGAGTTTAAGGAAGCGATCAGAATGTTAAGTGAAGTTGTGACCAACCAAGTTGGGCAGAGGGAGAACCAACAGGAAAGGAATGATACTTCGAGGATCCGTGAGTTCTTGAGGATGAATCCTCCAAGCTTCGTTGGTTCAAGCACTACTGAGGATCCGGAAAATTTTGTTGAGGAACTGCAAAAGGTGTTTGAGGTTATGCACGTTGTCGATGCTAAGCGAGTGGAACTAGATGCATATCAATTGAAGAGTGTTGCCAGGACTTGGTTTGACCAGTGGAAGAAGGGTAGAGCTGAGGGTGCACCAATTTTGAGTTGCGCTATGTTTGAAGAGGTTTTCTTGGGGAATTTCTTTCCCCGTGAACTGAGAGAACCCAAGGTACGAGAATTCCTTACTTTTAAGCAGGATTCACTAAGTGTTCATGAGTACAGTTTGAAGTTCACCCAATTTTCCCGATATGCTCCGAAAATGGTTGGGGATATGAGAAGCGGGATGAGTCTGTTTGTTGATGGGTTGTCTCGTCTGTCAAGCAAAGAGGGCAAGGCAGCTATGCTAATAGGGGACATGGATATATCAAGGTTGATGGTTTATGTGCAGCAAGTTGAGGAAGAGAAGCTGAGGGATATGAAAGAATTTAGAAACAAGAAGCCTAAACATCGGGGAATGAGTCCGGGTAGCAAAAGAATAATATGAACCGGTCTTCTTTCCAACAGAAACATAAGGGACCTACTCAATCATCTGCTAGTGCACCGGCACCAAGGAACAAATGTGAGTATAATAGTCAGAATTCGCAGAATTCAAAGCTAGACTTGCTCAGTCTCAAGGTAGTGTAGCACAAGGAGGTAACTAGGATCCTGCATGTGCTAAGTGTGGTAGAAATCACCCAGGTGCGTGTTGCGATGGCTCAACTGGTTGTTTCAAGTGTGGACAAGAGGGTCACTTCATGAAAGAGTGTTCTAAGAACAGGCAGGGCAATGGAAATAGGGGCAATAGAGACCAATCTTCTTCAGTTGTCCCACCATATAAAGCTTCACCTAGAGGAGCTACCTCAGGGACTGGCCGAGGAGCAAACCTTTTTTATGCTATCACAAGTCTTCAAGAGCAAGAGAATTCTCCAAATGTTGTCAGTGGTATGATCAAAGTCTTTACTTTTGATGTTTATGCTTTTCTAGATCCAGGAGCGAGTCTATATTTTGTGACTCCTTATGTTGTAATGAATTTCGATGTTCTTCCTGAGAAAGTTCGTGAGCCCTTCAGTGGTCCATACCCGTTGGTGAGTCCATTATGGTTGAGAGAGTCTATCGTGATTGTGTCATTATCATCAATCACAAGAGCACCATGGATGACTTAGTTGAGTTAGACATGGTATATTTTGATGTCATTCTAGGTATGAACTGGCTTCATGCCTGTTATGCCTCCATTGATTGTAGAACTCGAGTTGTTAGGTTCCAAATTCTAAATGAGCTAGTTATAGAGTGGAGTAGCAATTCAGCAGTGCCTAAGGGTCATTTCATTTCGTACCTTAAGGCGAGAAAGTTAGTTTCCTAGGGTTGTGTCTATCACTTAGTCCGAGTTAATGATTCTAGTGTTGAGACACCTCCTGTTGAGTCAGTTCTTGTTGTGAGTGAGCTTCCTGAGGTCTTTCCAGATGATCTCCTCGGAGTCTCTCCTAAGAGAGAAATAGACTTTGATATACATATTATTCCCGATACTCGTCCTATATCTACTCCGCCATATAGAATGACTCCAACAAAGTTGAAAGAGCTAAAAGAGCAGTTGAAATATCTCCTTGATAAGGGTTTCATTCAACCAAGTGTCTCATATTGGGGCGCTCCGGTCTTATTTGTGAGGAAGAAGGATGGTTCCTTTAGGATGTATATAGATTACCGTCAGTTGAACAAGGTTACCATCAAGAATAAGTATCCTCTTTTGAGAATTGATGATCTTTTCGATCAGCTTCAGGGTGCCACTTGTTTTTCTAAGATAGACCTCAGATCAGGCTACCATCAGTTGAGAGTATGGGAAATATGATACTCCAAAGACAGCATTCAGGACCCGTTATTGTCATTATGAGTTCCTAGTTATGTCATTTGGTTTGACTAATGCACCTGCAGAGTTCATGGACCTTATGAACAGAGTATTTAAGCCTTATTTAGATATGTTTGTTATCATTCATTGATGACATACTAATCTTTTCGAGGAATGAAGAAGATCATGCTAGTCATCTCATAATAGTTCTCCAAACTCTAAAGGATAGAGAGTTGTATGCTAAGTTCTCTAAATGTGAGTTTTGGCTTGAGTTTGTGGAATTCTTAGGCCATATTGTTTCCGATGATGGAATTAGAGTTGATACCCAGAAAATAGAGGCAGTGCAGAATTGGCCTAGACCCACATCTTTAACTGATATTAGGAGTTTCTTGGGGTTGGTTGGATATTATAGAAGGTTCGTAGAGGGGTTCTCATCTATTTCGTCCCCTTTGACCAAGTTGACTCAAAAAATAGTTAAGTTTCAATGGTCTGAAGCTTGTGAGAAAAGCTTTCAGGAATTGAAAATAGGTTGATTATTGCCCCAGTATTGACCTTACCAGAAGGTACTCAAGGTTTTGTTGTATATTGTGATGCTTCGAGAGTTGTTTTAGGTTTTGTGTTAATGAGGAATGGCAAAGTTATAGCTTATGCCTCCATACAGCTGAAAGTTCACGAGAAGAATTATCCAACTCATGACCTAGAGTTGGCTGCCATGGTATTTGCTTTGAAAATTTGGCGTCATTATCTTTATGGAGTTCATGTAGATGTGTTCACCGATCACAATAGTCTTCAGTATTTGTTTAGTCAGAAAGAGCTTAATCTCAGAAAAAAGAGGTGGTTAGAGTTACTCAAAGATTATGATATGAGTATCCTCTATCACCCAGGTAAGGCTAATATTGTTGTTGATGCCTTGAGCAGGTTGTCTATGGGTAGTACTGCCCATTTTGAGGAAGAAAAGAAAGAACTAGTAAAATATGTGCATAGACTTGCATGATTAGGAGTTCGCTTAATGGATTCCACAGAAGGAGGGGTAGTGGTGATAAATGGGGCTGAATCATAATTAGTGGCAAAAGTGAAAGAAAAGCAAGGCCAAGATCCTATTTTGCTTGAGTTAAAGGCAAATGTTCATAAGCAAAAAGTGATGATTTTTGAACAAGGGGGAGACGGTGTATTGAGATATCAAGGTAGATTGTATGTACCAAGGGTGGATGAACTCTAAGAGAGGATCATGGAGGAAGCTCATAGCTCCAGATATTCCATTCATTCGAGTTCCACAAAGATGTATCATGACCTGAGAGAAGTGTATTGGTGGAATAGTATGAAGAAAGGTATTGTTGAGTTCGTTGCTAAATGTCCGAATTGTCAACAAGTTAAAGTAGAGCATCAAAGGCTCGGTGGTATGGCTCAGAATATAGAGATTCTGGAGTGAAAGTGGGAGATGATCAATATGGACTTTATTACTAGTTTACCATAGTCTCGCAGGCAACATGATTCTATTTAGGTGATTGTGGATCGAATGACCAAATCAACCCACTTTTTACCGGTAAAGACTACCCATTAAGCAGAGGATTATGCTAAGTTATACATTCAAGAGGTAGTAAGACTGCATGGAGTCCCTGTTTCGATTATATCAGATAGAGGGGCACAATTTACTGCACAGTTCTGGAAATCTTTTCAGAAAAGCTTGGGTTCAAAGGTGAACTTAAGTACTGTTTTTCATCCTCAAACTGATGGTCAAGCAGAGTGCACTATCCAGACTTTAGAAGATATGTTAAGGGCTTGTGTGATTGATTTCAAAGGTAATTGGGATTATCACCTACCTCTCATTGAGTTTGCTTATAACAATAGTTACCATTCTAGCATTTAGATGGCTCTTTATGAACCTCTCTATGGGAGAAGATGCAGATCTCTAGTTGGATGGTTCGAGGTTGGTGAAGTTGGGTTGATAGGACCAGACTTAGTTCATCAAGCTATGGAGAAAGTGAAAATTATTCAAGAGAGGTTGAAAGCAGCGCAGAGGATTCAGAAATCCTACACTGATGTTAGGAGAAGGGAGTTAGAGTATGAAGTAGATGATTGGGTATACTTGAAAGTTTCACCCATGAAGGGTTTTATGAGATTTGGTAAGAAGTGGAAGCTTATCCCCCGGTACATTGGTCCTTACAGAATATCCAAGAGGATTGGCAATGTAGCTTATGAGTTGGAGCTACCACAAGAGTTAGCAGCGGTCCATCCGGTATTTCATATTTCCATGTTGAAGAAGTGCGTGTGAGATTCTTCAATTATCATACCTACTGAAGATATTGGTATCAAGGATATCTTATCTTATGGGGAGATTCCTGTTCAGATTCTAGATCACCAACTTCGCAAGTTGAGAACAAAAGAGGTAGCATCAGTCAAAGTTATATGGAAAAATCAGTTTGTTGAGGAAGCTACTTGGGAAGTTGATGAGGATATGAAGAAGAGATACCCACATCTCTTCGAATCCGGAGAAGTTCTAAATTAAGGTACTAATCCTTTTCTTGGCATTTATTTTAAGTTGGCATGTTGTATTTACAATTTTGCTTGTTTGGTGTTTGAGCTAAATGTTAGATATTACACCCTTAGTCTACTTTGAGTGACCTCATTCGAGGGCGAATGTTCCCATGGGGGAGATACTGTAACACCTCGCTAAGTGAAAGATCTAGAATTAGAAAGAGTCATTTTTGGAAAGAATGAAAAATTTGGAAATTTGTTTAAGTTATGTTAAGCTTGATTTTTGGGTCAACTTCAAACAATCATAACTCCTAGCTCAGGATGATTAGGTGTGCTACAAGATACCGTAGGAAATACCTTTGGATTATATTTCCAACGCAACTGAGTTTACTCACTTTCGAGTTTGTATGAGGGAGATATGCCCATTTGAAGTCGAGCTATCTAGATAAGGAAAATCAAAACCAGATTTTTAAGGGGTATTTTGGTCTTTTCCATACCCAATTAAGTTAATTCGATTTTAGAATTTAAATTGGGGTCTAAAATGAATTGGTTTAGTTTAGACAATTGGAAATTAACGCTGGGATTTTTGGAGAAAGAACTCAAGAGGAGAAAGGAGAAGAAAGGTTTAAGATTCGTCAAGTTCTTGTGATTTTGGCTGTGGATTTCGCCAAGGATTCAATCATACGAGGTGTGTGAGACTTTTATAATGTTGGGTTCATTCACCCACGTGTCAAACATGTTTATTTTAACGTGAATTCGTCCTAAAAAGATTGGAAGTTTGCATGTTCTTGATGTGTGTTCTTGAATTGCTTTCATTCTTGAATTTCGGTTGAGATTGAGGAGTTCTTGAGAGTTTATTGTCGATTATTAGAGTTGTTTTGAGTTAGATTCTTGTGTGTATGTATTGGGTACCTGAATCTAAAGAGATATTGAGAAAAAGAATCTATATTAATCGAATTAAGGTCTAAAAACGAGAGGAAAAATTCGTCAGACTCGCCTGGGGAAATGCTGGCGCGGTGCCCCCCCGTTGCGCCAGGAGGGCTGGGGCGACGCGCCTGCAATGCACCAGGTCCGTCCACCCCAACCCATTTTTTGTCGTTTAGCCCGTTTAAGTACTTCTAAAGGGTACTGACAATTCCTATTGAGTCTAACTACTCTAAATAACTTCTAAACACCTAGAAATCATCCATAAACATGAATCATAACCTTGAATCCATAAATTCAAATTCAAGGAAAGTTAAGAGCCAAGTCTAGAAAGTTCATAGAGTCTTTTCAATAAGTCTTTGGCAAATGTTTTAATCTTGTTTTAAGACTTGTGTTTTGAGTTAAGTAAGAGTAACAAATGAATTTTATTTCTTCAAAAAGAGTATATGGCAACTAAGTATTCCCAAAGAGTAGATGTTTTCACATTTAAATAGGAGAGGAAACACTGATTTTCAAGAGAGTTTTTGAGCTAGTTTTTGAGTAATTATCTCAAACCACAAAAAAAGTTTTTTGTTTTTAAAACATATGAGCTGAGTATTTTGGGGGTAGTATTGAGCACCGATGTGGGGACGAGTTCATAACAACTCAATGTCTCCATAAACCATGTAGTCATCATGGGTAGAAAGGGTCATACTTTTTAGATGATTCCTTAGTGTTTTTTAGCATACACTAGTGGATCCACTTAGTTGAGGCGTTCTATATTCCGACAAGTTATAGGACAGTTCTAGCAGCGTGGGCGTGACGTTGTATCATCACATAGCTCATAGCGATGTTGTTGGTTAGAGAAACTCTCACAAAGTTATTTTAATTTATTATATATGTATATTGAGTTGTTTTTTACTGTTTTAAATGCTTCATATAAACTGCATCTTTAATGTTGTTTAATTCTGCACTTGAGTTGAGTATCCATGAGTTTGAGTAAAGTTGAGAAAAGTGTTTCTTTCAGATTCCAGATCAAGCTTATGTATTGTTTAGAATTCCCCTCGCATGCTCGTACATTCAACGTACTGATGTCATTTGACATGCATCATTTTATGATGTAAATACAGGTAACCAGGATCAGCATCCAGTGCCTCGTTGATCCAATAAAGCACTCAGAGTCAGTTGGTGAGCCTCCTTGCTTCCGGAGGATTCCCTTTTTATTGCTTTATTAGTTAGTTCATTAGGATGTCGTAGATCTTGTACCGACGTCCATCTCAGTTGTTAGAGGCTTCATAGACAGTAGTTGATGTTAGTTCTTGAGTCTTTCCATTCATGTTTTGATGATTGAGACTTGAGTGCCATTTTGGCTAGTGAATGGTCTCTATACATTCTAAGTTTTTATTGAGATTTCAATTTACTTTTAAAGTACTTTTAGAGGGTGTTTGGATTGACTTAAAAGTTGGTCAAACCTACTTTTAAGTCTGTTTTTTACTTCTGGACGTGTTTGGCAAATATGAAACAACTTAAAATAAGTTACGAAGTGTTTGGCAATGTAAAAAATGATTTAAAATAAATCAAAAATGACTTAAAATAAGTTAGAAACCAAAAGTAGGTCTCCCCCTACTTTTTATTTTTTTGACTTAAAAGCTACTTTTTTTAAGCTAATCCAAACAGGCTCTTAAACATATGAATATTAAGGAAGCAAAAAAAAAAGGATGGGGTGGGGTAAGGGATGGTAAGTACCTAAAATTTAAGATGGTGGAAAAGAAGAGAAATTGTGAATACTTTAACCAAATGAAATATTAGTAAAAAAAACTTATTTATAATGAGATCAGATGTTAAGAATAGTAGAAAAGACTCAATTTATTATGAGATGTTATGAGAAGTAAAAAAGACTCATCATATATACATATATTTATAGTAAGGATGGCATGCAAATATGAATGGAGAAAGTACCGTATAAATTTTGTGTTTTTTTATAAATAGACAGCAAACAATTTTTTGAGTAAACAGTTAGATTAATTTTATAACAATAAAAAGGGAAAAGGAAACAAAAATTCCCTAAAAAATTTATATTCCCAGACCTCTGCCCTTTCCCGCCAACAACTGAGCACAGAACTTAGAAGATTCTTCTCCTTTTCTTTTGTGACGAAATTACCCCTGCGATATCCCCAAAACTCAGCCAATAACTGAAAGGTAGAGCCGAAATTATTCCCAAACAGAATAATGGCGAGGGGCAGTCTTTGGTAACAAACTCTTGTGTGTATAACGAACTATAAATACAGCTCACGTTCCTCATTCTTCTTCATCAAATTGTAATCGAGAGATTTCTATCTTGTAATCAGGAGATCTACTTGGAATCGATTCATAATGAATTTTGATTTTTCTGAATAGTTTACATGTATTACCGTAATTCTTTCTCATCTTTTGTACTTGCTTTACTTAATTCTTCAGGATTCATGATGAATTTCGATTTTTCTGAATATTTTACATGTATTACCGTAATTTTCTCTTCTTTTGTATTTGCTTATGCTGTTAGTGATAATCACACAAAGCGATTGGCATAACTTGTAACTTCCTCTAGCATTTTGAGTAAAGTTTGGTATTGAAACCTTGCTCCCTATTCAGTCTTGAAAGTTGTTTTTGAATAGTTTGGATGAAATTCCATTCAAGCTTCCCAAAATAAATTCGTTTCATATAAATTTTGATGGAGGGATTAATTTTTTTCATACAATTTCTGGTTTCAGCATCTTGTGTTTGATCTTTTCTTTCTTTGCAAAACCTAGTTAGCTGGAGAAGATGCATTTTCACTTCTGCTTCCAAGTATTGGATTCCCCTTATTTCCTGTAATTGATTAGTTTGCTGAAATATAGGTATATCTTACTCTCTTCTTTGCCATGTTGAGCTTTACTTCTGGATCCTTCTCGCACTGGATATGGGAAGCGGGAGGCCGGTTCACAATCCTTTCTTCTGTAGCAAGTTTACTCTGTCTTTACTTTATATCACCATTGGGAGTGGTACGTGATCTGTGTCTTATAAATTTTCTTCCAAGTTGTTGATTCATTATTGAGGTCGTTTCTTATATCGTAAATCTTCTGTTTATGCAGAGGACGAGGGTCTTACTCTTGATGATTGCTGAGGTCGTTTCTTATATCGTAAATCTTCTGTTTATGCAGAGGACGAGGGTCTTACTCTTGATGATTGCTGCCTTTTCCATCGGCGCTTCTGTAGGCATTTTTACCAAATATTTCTTTGAAATAGATCAAGAGTAAGACTAGAAAGATGGCAGATATTTCTGTTGTTGATGTTCTATATGGTTGCTTTTACTGCTTTCTTGTCATATCATATTATCAAAAACCTGATTTTTGTAGTCTTCAATTGTGTACAGAGAAAGGCTTGATGTTGATTGGTATATATACTTGCGATTACTTTATCCTTAATAATTAGATCTACTCAAAATCCTTACTGGAAAAAATGGTATCCTTGTAGAAACTAGTATTGTTTTTCATCTTTAATTAGAATGACTACCTACTCTGGAACTTCTTTCTTAAGGACTTGTGAGAACAATGGCATTGGAGTAGATGAATTTGACATTTTGTATCATTCTTGCATGCAGTTAGCTAAAAGTGGCTTCTAGGATCACATAGGTTTTGGAGAACCTGGAATGGCAGGATTGATCACCTAGGTCTTCACAGTTCAGAATTGGATTATACTTAGCATATAAATGAGAAATATTGAGCAATATGGGTGTTGGGATGTTGGTCTGTTGTTAGGTTGTGAGCTATTGTTTTTGGATTTGTAAACTGATGACTTGTAATTACTTATATCTTCCATGGGTTTAGGGGATGTTACAGTTAGAAAATTCTATCTCACCATTAAGTGCATTCTTAGCTAGCAGTATATGTGAAGGAGTTCTGAAGAGTGCTCATAAATGAGTGAAACTAAGAAACATGACGAAATTATGAAGGGTGCACTTAAATAATTTTCCACTGATTTCCTGAAGTCATTTCTGATATGACACAGACATTTGCTTGCTCTTTCAGTTTCTACATTTTATTGCATCTTAATGATTTCAATAGCAGTTACTTTGCTCCTTCTGTATGTGTAGTTGATTATCTCTTGTTGTTCTGTGTCCCTTCTTTGAAGAATATTTTGATAATTTGAAAAATATCTAACTTCAGAAAGCATTCCTTGCTTTCTCTACAGGCTTGTTTGCCGCCTTTTGGCACCTCCAACACTTGGCATTGGAATTATCTGGTTTGGATCCACGTTTACGAGGGAAAGGAGTGCAATCTACATGGGCAGCCTGTTCTATTCTTCTCTTCTATTTTTCTCCACCTTTAATGCTAGTAATTCAGAATACATTGACAGCCATACAGCGCATCGGATGTTAAAGGTAAGCAGTTGTATGCATACAATGTGCTCACACACATCCTATAAATCATTACTTCTGTCTAATGAATGAATAATATGACTGATTTAATGATGAGTACTGCTTGTGTGATAGGTATGCATTGTGTTTGCATTGTTCATGGGATACCTTGTGCGCAGTGGCGGAGCCAGGATTTTCAATAAAAGGGTTTAAAATCTAAAAAAATAGACACATGAAGTAGCCGAAGGGAGTTCGACGTCTACTATATATACCTTAAAAAATTATTTTAACCATGTATAAATCATATAATTTTTCACCGAAGGGGGTTCGGATGAACCCCTCATTGTAAGGTGGCTCCGCCACTGCCTTGTGGTATATAGCCAAGAGATATTGTATGATGCTCACTTTGGAGAAATTAACTTTGTCAATCGCACACTCTCCATCTTCTTCCGTTTACCGGGTATATTGTTCCATGCTGCAAGACTATGCCTGGTTGCATAAATTGAGCAACACAGACAGAATCACAGAATTAATGTTGATACACTTGGAACAGTAGAATAAATAAAGAGTAGATTGCAGATGGGGAACTGTAAATGATGAAAAATATTCCTTTGTGGCTACATTTTACTGATTGAATTTGAAATTCGTTAGTCTGAAGCTAAGTGCTTTGAATGTTATATTCCTTGGCAAATAGTAATTGTATATTCTAGCGTTCCCAAATTTTTCACAAAATTTTAGCTACAAATCGGTTAGCTTTATCTTGATATCAGTTTTCGAAAACCCCTTTTCAATCATTTTCAGTTGGTCTATTTTGCATTCTGTTGGTGATAAGCACTTTTGCTTAACCAAATACTCCTTTTAAAACATTTTAATTGTTTTAATAGGAAAACGTATTTTGGCGGAATGACCTAGGAGACTCTTATACTTGGCTCAAATTGTCAAATAGACCCTTCTACTCATGATTTTGCCAATTAAATACTTAAACTCAATGAAACACAATATTTTAAACCCCTCTGACCGTTGACCAATCTTATGTGGCAACTTAATAGTCGACGTGGAACAAACGTGTGATCTCACTCGTTAAAAGAGCGTAACCAGAAAAATTTGAGACTAAAATTAATTAAAAGAAAAAATGAATAAAAACACAAATCTTCTTTTCCCCATTTTCTTTTCCTTTCTACCCAACATCACTGTCGTTCTTCCCCCACTTAGTCCCCATTTTTCTTTTTTGCTCCCTTTCTCCATTTCTATAATCTTTAATATGTTTGCAAAAAGTATTTCAGAAATCCTTTTCCAGAAGTAGTTGCTTCAGTCTTTGTGAGATAAAAATATATGAAGAGAAGCTATTGGGGGAATGGGGAGGGGTAATTTACCGACGACTAATTGATATAGATCTGATTATTTTGGAGCGGAGAATGATTATTGTATGTTTTTGTAAAATTAAGTGGAACATGTATATTTATTAGAACATATTAAGATATTTTAGTGTGGTTCATTGGCATTAATAGAGGAAACAGATTCACAATGGTTCAAGTGGTGGATGAAGACCTAGGTAAAAAAAATATGGCGAAAAATTATGGACGATGAAAACTTGGAGAACAATGATATTTTTTAGTTATTTAAGGTAGTAATAACTAGTAAGGAATAAGGATGTAAGATGACAATGGTGTCTTTGGTGAAAAAAATGGAGGGAGATGGTTAATGTAAAAGTTAGTGTGAGGAAGAAACGAAGTGAAAAAGAAAAATAATGAAAATTTTAAATAAGTAAAAATAAGTGAAAAGAAAAAATTTAAATTTCTTAAAATAAAGTAAAATAAGTGTGTGTCACTAAAAGTCTGATGTGGATCATGACATGTCATTTTCATTGTGTGTTTGAAGTGCACGTGAAGTCAAAAGGGTTCAAAAGATTGTGTTTCATTGAGTTTAAGTATTCAGTTGACAATATCGTGAATATAAGGGTCTAGTTGACAATCCAAGCCAAGTATAAGGGTCTCCCAAGTCATTCCGCCACGTATTTTCAGCAAATACAGGAATGATTTGTTATCTATTTCATTTTCGAATGATTTATTATCTATTTCATTTTCTGGGAAAATATTTTCTCCATTGTCAAACACAACCAAAATACATGTCGACTTTCTTTACAATGAACTGAAATTCATTATGGGTATATTCGAGTTGAAAAGGATAACAATCAAATTAGAACTTACATATATTATTATTGCTAATAAAGTTAGAGAAAAAACACTTGTTCAACAAATTTCACCTAAGTCTTCCGTTGAGTAGTAAGCTAGGCCAAGGGTTTGTTTGGGGCCAGCAATGGTTCTCGAGTGTCAGTCCCGCCCAGGATGTAGGCTCGGGGCGTGACAAATATATTAATATTTCGATTTCATACCTTGTAGTCTATGAAAATCTTGTAAGTAACATTTCATAAATATTAATTTACTGTAACACCTCGGTCTGAAAGAACTAATTTTAGCAACCAATTTGGAAAGAGCTAAATAGAGAATTTTGCAAGTTAGTCTTAAATTGTGAGTTTAGGATCAACTTCAAATGTCCATAACTTTCAGTACATGATGAGTTAGGTGGCTCATGAGATATCAAATGAAAGATCTTTGAGTCCTCTTTCCAATTCCAAAGAGTTTGCTAAATTCCGAGTTCATATAAGGGAGATATGCCCATTTGCATTCATCCTGTCCGATTAAGGAAATCCATCAGAATTAAGGAGGGATATTTTGGTCTTTTCCTTATCCCACTAGCTTAACTCATTTTTAGTAATATTTTAGGGGTAAACTGATTGAGATCATTTTTCACAATTCAAAAACACACTTAGGGTTTTAGATAGAAGTTCAAGATGGATTACCTTAATTCGGATCGATTTCCTTATTAGGACAGGTTGTACAATATGGACCGTAAAGGTGTCTGTAGAATGTTTTTGAGCTTCTCAATCCTGAGTGTAACTTCCACGGAAGCTTCTATGAATCGTACAACTTTCCATGGTCTATATAAGTATCCGTGAAAGACAAGGTTCATGAGTCCTTAGGGGTCTGGTTCACTGACCAGTACACATCCCGTGAAAGCTTTCACAGTCCGTAATCTCATCCATGAAACTTACCTCCAAAAATTCCAGATACTGAGTTCAATCATAGACCCCTTCACGATCCGTGAATGAGTACGTACAAGTCCTCTTCTACAACATTTCAATTATTTTCTGATTCCAAGGTCTGATATATATAATGAGAGAAATATATGTACTAAATCGTAAAATTTGGGGGGGGGGGGGGGTATATATTCCCCTTTTCCATTTAAATAATTTATACATATTTAGATGCTTATAACACAACAATCTAAAATGTTTAGTATTTAAATCTTGAAATAATACTTCTATCAATTAGATTCAGACGTTAATCTTAATGAAAACAAATGAGACCATTGTAATTAGAATATTATTTTTTAATTATTATTGATAAATCAGCTTTTTCCTAGTCAATATTTAAATATTTTAAAGTGCTATTCTCGTTTCTCTATACATTAATATGTTAATGAATTAATTTCATACCTTATAGGCTATATTATATAATATTAATCTGTTTAAATTATTTTGACACACAATTTAATTGATTATAACCTAGTCATTTCATTGATTTGTCTTTATATAATATCTTGTTTTTTAGGGAAAAATACATTATTTGAGATTGTCCTTCTATATAACAGTAAATTAATTGAAGTTATGATAGATTTTCTTAATATAATGATTGTACATAATTTTATTTTACGTAGTTGCCAACAAGGTTTTGTTGAGACAAGCATTCTGCAAAAGCATCAAGCCTTAAAAAAGAGGGATGTAAGTGCAAAAGTAAGAAGTATTTTGACCTTTATGGTCTTAAATATGTAGAAATTAAATCCAAGATTTCAACCCACTTCATTGACCACTTGGTCAAACCTTTGGGTGTATAATAGATCCTACATTATATGGAGAAAATCTACGATCTCAAAATAATTGAAAAATGGCTTGATATACCCTTCAACTTTGTCATTTAGAGTTGATACACTCCTCATTATAAAAGAAGTTCACATATATCCTTACCATTATAAAAATGACTCACGTATATCTCATTGTTAATAAAGCGACTCACATATACCCTTTTATCTAGCAATAGTGATTTTTTTTATTTTGAAAACAATTCATATAGGGGTATATGTGTTCATTTTTCACACATGAATTTTTTTGACCTACTTTCATTATCGTTGTTTGACTTTTTTTTTCATTCTTTATTGTAAAAATACGAAGAAAAAAAGAAGTGTGAACAGGAAAGAGAAAAAAGTAAGAAAAAAACTATAAAATATTTTATTTGGAATATATTGTAATTTATATTTTGTATCTATATTAAAAATTGAGGTATATATGATAAATTTTACAAAAAAAAGTTAGTGAAAAATACATTTGATCAGCAAAATATTAAATCCAAACTATTCATTGAATCAAACAAGTTAAAAAAAATAATAATACTTGTGAGAAGGATCAAATATACCACAAAAAAAAATATTATAATTTTTTCAAATTTTTTTACTTCCATTCAGAGAAAAAAAAGGTACATGTGAGCCATTTGTGTAATAATAAAAGTTTATGAGCAACTTTTATAACAAGGGGTACATCAGCTATTAATGACAAACTTGAAGTGAAATAATTTAAGTTAAAAGGTGCAGTATGTTTTAAATCCATTTAATTATGGATGTTTCTTTTCATCAACAACATAACGTAATGTATTAATTTAATGTAATGCCTTAAAAATTACTAACATATTTTTGTTTAAGGTAGTAAGTGGATGATTTCTACCTCTTATAAAAGGGTCTTCTTCACCCTTAAGAAATACACACTTGAAGAGAATAAATAAAGCTCCCAACTTTATACTTTTCATCACCATTTGTCTTACCTCCTTGTTTAAGTATTCTTGTATTTTGCTCTCATTTTACAACACATTATCATCACGAGTCTCTAACCAATTGAGACCACTTAAGTCGAGATTATCTTTTTATTTCCTAAAAGTTAATCAATTTTCTTTTAGAGTAAGGTATACATTCACGTGTTTATAACATCTCTAATAGGACTTGCATTAATTTTTCATCTATAATTTAATTACTACATATATAACTTGCTTTAGGTATTATTATGATACTTTACTAGGCATAATAATCAATATGTTTCAGGTTTATATTATTATGCTATATATATGCTACTAACTTATAACTCTAAACTAATTACTAAGTAATATGATAGCATGCTAGTTAAAATAACTCGTAAGTATTTTCATACATTATGATAAGTATATTGGTATGTGATAAAGAAGAATATTATTATATTAAATATAACTTGAAACTCTTATAAATATTTGGCGTTAATATCTATTAAAACTAATAATAAATATTGTAGAACAATTAAAATTATAGATTAAATCTATTGTTCAATATGTCATTAGGTCATATGTTTTTGAGACATTCAATGTGCATGCATATAACATATAATATATTTTATAATCATATTATACTTTATTATTTGAACATTAATTTACCATTTATTATAAAGAAATCAACATCATAATATTAACTCTTTTATTTTATGATAGTTTTCATCATGTCAAATTTGTCAAAACTTGAATTTGTGACACTTCACATTTCTGAAAAGAACTATTTGTCATGGGTACTTGATGTAGAAATTCACCTTTGTAACAACCCGAACCGTCGTCATATAGAAAAAGCAAAAACTTCGGGATATTACTAGGCCACTGTCCCGCCAGGGCAGGCCAGATGCCGCTAGGGAAGCGGCGCCACGATGGGGTAAGCTGGCGCCAGAGCGGGATAGGCGAGACAGAATGTAAATAACGCGAAATCCTATTTTCTCCTTCTTTCTAAAATACCTAATTTAGACGTAAACCACCCTAGGAACCCCCAAAAAGCTGCTCTAATCTTGGGAAGGAAGGAGAAAGAGATTTCTAGCGTAAAGATCAATGGATTGTGGATTTTCGGTCAAGATCACCGCCACAAAGTCCGAAAACAAGAATCGAAGCCAAAAACTCCGTGCAGCTGCTTGGCGCCTAGGTAGGCTAGGTTTATTAATTTAGTAGTTATAAATTTGTGCCCACTGCTTAGTATAATGATAATCAATGGTAGATTCATGCTTAGGCCTTCGTGCACCGAACAAAGTGCGATTAAAATCATAGGAAAAAGCCTTAGATGATGAACTAGGGCTAAGTATGGTCGAGTTATTGTTTTGGTGATATATGGTGATGAATACTTTGTTGTGATGGTGGTGATTTCATATTAGTGTGATGTATACTAGTAATTACTTCGTTATAATGCATGTATGCAAAACGCTGCGTTATGGATCACACTAATCGTATATGAGAATAATTGAATGAGGTATGCCATGAGTCATGACTTGATTGTATGATTATGAG
Organism: Solanum verrucosum; assembly: GCF_900185275.1. Classification (NCBI taxonomy): domain Eukaryota; kingdom Viridiplantae; phylum Streptophyta; class Magnoliopsida; order Solanales; family Solanaceae; genus Solanum; species Solanum verrucosum. Next base: position 82,514 of record NW_026020184.1, read on the forward strand.
AATGTACTTTGTGATTGTGATTTTGTTAAATTGATCGGGTGTTGCGTTTCGACACACTAACTTGGATCGGTTGCCACGTTCTGGCATAAATATGGGATCGATTGCCACGTTCTAGCATAAACATTGGATCGGGTACCACGTTCGGGTATGCTAACAGTTTGAGTTTGAGTTCCGTGAGAGGACCAATGACTTGTCGTAACTGTATAATTGAGAACTGTGAAACTGCACTACGTTCATGCATGATAACTAATATTGTATTCCCCGAAATTGTTGAATGATTGTGATGACCAATATCTGATTGTTCTATTATGTTAAGTAAACTTGTTATGTATCTCGTTGTTGAATGAATCGGGAAGGGCCAAGGGCTTAAGAGTATTAATATTGAAAGACAAGGGTTGTCCGTATATTGCAAAGGTGAGAAACGGAGGTAATGTACGTGATGCAAATACTTAGGTGGAGTTCACCTTGGAGAAAAGGGGTTCGTGTTAGTAGTTAGAAAGCTTGATATAATGTAGCATGTGGTAAAGGCTGGGTAATATAAAAGAGGAAGTAAAGGCTTGTTGTGGGTGATTAGTCGGAATGCTTGTAGTTGTATTCATGGTCTCTTCTATGCATTATAATGGTTAGGCTATGATCAAGAACCTAGTAACTAGGTTGAATAAGGAGATGGTTAGTAGTAAGGGTACTAGTGTAATTTGAGGTATTCGAGAGAGGGTAAAGGTGGAAAAGCGAGTGGTTTATTGCATCTTCTCACTAGTTGAGTTCTTATATTATGCGGTGGGCATCGGATTAGCTGATGATGCCTACCAGTTCGTGTGGTTTTGTACTGATACTACTCTTGCTATGCCCTTTGGCATAGTCTGGATGCAGGATCGGTGATGTTGCATTAGGTGAAGACGAAGAAATCTCCAACAGATTCTATTTTTCCTTCTGCATGGTGGGAGCTATGTCATTTATTATTATGTCTTGCTTGTACTCTTAGTAGCTCTTGTACCTTCTTAGACTAGATCATTGGGGTGTTAATTACTTTACAAGTTTTAACCTGAAATTGTTTAAAAAGTATTATTTATAAAATCCCGTTATTATATTTATCTCTATTTCCTCTAATTTTCCACATGTTTTGACTATTGGGATGTGAGGGTTGTCCTACTTAGGTGGTAATATGTAGGTGCTCGCACGACCCGGTGCGTTGGGTCATGACAAATTGGTATCAGAGCCCAGGTGACCTGTCTCCTAGTACAAGAGCAAAAGGTGGACTAAATTCCTACGGATTGGTATGTTGACGTCCACATCTAATCTACAGGAGGCTAGGAAGCATTCTAGGAAGTTGTTCCGCTTGTTCTCTCCTTCGTGCACGTGTCGCTTGTGGTATGAGTTGGGTCCAATTGGTATCCCAACAAAGTGAATCGGACATCGTGGTCACGACGGAGGTGCCACAAACAAAGCAAATTGGAACTGAGAAGGTTCCAACTGGTATCTAGCCCTAAGGATTGCGTACTTGCATGGATGACGAGAAATGGTCATCCATGGATGCGAACTAACTAACAATTTGGACTTATATGTGCATTATATCTTGAAAATTGTGAATATGTGCTTATGTTGTCGAAAATAACTGCGAATGTGAAGTTGTAATTGCTTGAATGTGATGAGGTGATTATGTGCACAATAAATGTGTGCCTGAACTTTGATATGTGCAATATGTTGGCCTAGTTGTTGAAGTTATGTGAGTTGTAAATGCTTGAGTATCGTGAAACTCGTGGTGAAAAGAAGATCTTGACTAGGTTCGATGCAAGGGTTTAGATAAAACTATGAGGTGATTTGTAAGAAAGATCTCAACGTGTCATGCATTTGCATAATAACCTTGTGAGTGTCTGGGTGTATCCTGGGGATGTGTGGGTTGTAGTGCTAAAATAATGCGAATGAATTGGTTCATGTATCATGGGACTGACTTCGAGGTAGACAATGATTTTTCCTAGCTCAGAGAATTATCCTAAAATTATTTTGGTAAAGCTGGAACCTTTGTGAAATTTAGAAAAAGGAAAAACCCCAGAAAATTTTTGGCCTGGGTTCTAGTCCCGTTTGAGCCGCTGGGCGGGATTATTCCCGCCAGGGCGAGACCGCCACAGCGGGACGGAGCGAGGCAGAAGCTGAGCCTGCCTCCTCTGTTTTCCCAAGTTACCCAATAAAAACCCCAAATGGTATCCTGGCTAACCCATGCAATTCAATCAGTGTTCAACAATCGAGAATAGTTTATAAAACTTAGTAATTAACTATTTACTGCAGAAACAACAGATAAACCAGCATCCATGTGCTACAAAAACATAAAGAAAGATGAAAAGATAAAGGTAAAGTTTTGTCCTAAATTACAAGCCCAAAAAGGGGCCAAGAAACAATTAGGGACTCTGGGACTGGGAAGTGTCATCATCAGAGTCTAACTCCTCTGGGGCACCAGGCCTGTTGCTGCCTCACCCAAGCAAGATAAATGCTGGAAATCCCTCTTCTCGACTACGGGAATCTCCTGTCCGGGGGTGACGCAAGTGAGTATGTTCTTCACCGCCTTCCATATTCGGACCAGGAGACGCTCTGCAGACCATTCCTCCTATCTTGGCGCAGCTCGCGACGGAGTATCTCAAGCTCTAGGGCGGTGTTGGGGGAATCGGAGTGGTGCCAGCATTAGGGTGCCCCAATCTCCTCCGGACAGCTACCAAGTCCTCCTCTACCTGTGCACCTGAGAGTGGGGGTTGGGACTGGGAGAGACGTCTGTCGTCGCCTCATTCGTCGTCCGACTCTGTAGTCGCCTGACTATTGGTAACACTGTCTGTCCTCCTTCTCTTGCTCCTAGAGATGGAACCCTGCCTAGTCAAAAGAGGGTGAAAGGGGGGATCCATGGAAAGTACCTCGTCGGTGTCTAGAAGTGGTACTCACACCCGTTTACACAGCGCAGTCACCAGTCCAGGCAGGAAGAACACCTTTTTATTACCCTGATAGAACATCTTCCATTCTTAGATAATTTGTGCCCCTACATGTAGCTCGATACCCTATATAGCACACACCACCACCAAAGCCCGAGAAAATGTTACCTCGATGCGGTTTCCCGACGAGCGGATCCTCTTGGTAACCAAGTGTAGCCACCTCTTAGAATCAGGTGACCAATATGTGCTAGTGATGCCCTCTGTCATAGCCCAGTAGACCTGACCCTGGCGCGCAGACTCGATCAGAGTATCTTTCAACTAGCCCAGGTCCATCTCTCTTAGCTTGGCCTCATTCTCTGCATTGGAAACCTCGGGTAACTCTAGTACCTTATTGAGGGCAGAGGCGTTCAGGGGGATGTCAACTCCCCGGATGCGGATGATGGGGTGAGGGTCGTCCCATTGAACAGTAGGCAGGACAACGTAGAACTCCCTCACCCAGGCAGGGGGAGCCTGTGTCAGTGGAGCCCAGCCAAACTCCATAAGTCGAGTGTGAAATGCAGGCGCTTTCTCTTCCAAATTTAACAAGTGAAAACCCCGCTCACAACAAAATTTAGTGTTACGGTGGTCATGGTATCGTTCCCGACTAGCAGCATCGGGGAACCGGACAAAAGGAAGATTTTCCTCATTGATGCCAACCATTTAAAGAAGCCTGCAAAAAGATTTAGAAGCACATTAGAACATTGGGGGATTAGGCAAAAATCTGGTTTGAGGAGAAAAGAATTTTCTAGCCTTAGCGGATGCAGGCCACTAATTTGACACATCCCGCCACAACGGCCAAAATCCTGCTATAGCAAGATGATGGAGGTCGCCACAGCGGGATGAAGGTCGCCATAGCGGCCTTCATCTGGGACGAAAACTAGGCACGATCATGGTGCCTCGTTGTCCTAAAATCCCTATTTTTGATAGAATTTCAGCAGATCAGAGTATATTAACTACCCTAGGACCTAAATATACAATTATTTTCGCAAATTAACCCCTAAATGACGTCCAAATTTGAGTTTTACACCAAGAGACTTTTCAACTTCCCCCACCTATTTTGGTACCGATTCAACTGTATTTTTACAAAATCTTTACGCCCAGGACGTTGTGGAGATGTTGGGGATGTAAGGAAAGTATCCATGCTACGTTTTTCTAGCAAATCAAGCAACCTATTTTCACAATTTTGAAAACTGCCCCAAGGCTATTCTAATCAATCATTTATCGTCATGCAATCGTAGTTAAGTAAGTAATGAAGTAAGACAGTAAAAAGCATGAGTATTAATGTTGAGAGACAAAAGTGTTAATGTTAAGAGACAAGGGCTATCTGTATGTTACAAGGGTGAGAAGAAGAGGTAGTGTACGTGATGTAAATACTTAGGTGGAGTTCACCTTGGAGAAAGAGGGTTCGTGGTTAGTAGTTAGAAAACTTGATATAATGTAGCATGTGGCAAGGGCTGGGTAATATAAAGGAGGAAGTAAGGGTTTGTCGTGGGTGGTTAGTCGGAATGCTTGTAGTTGTATTCATGGTCTCTTCTATGTGTTAGAATGGTTAGGCTATGATTAAGAACCTAGTAACTAGTTTGAATGAGAAGGTGGTTAGTAGTAAGGATACTAGTGTAAGTTGAGGTATTCGAGAGAGGGTAAAGGTGGAGAAGCGAGTGGTTTATTGCATCTTCTCACTAGTTGAGTTCTTATATTATGCGGTAGGCGTCAGATTGACCGATGATGCCTACCAGTACGTGTGGTTTTGTACTGATACTACTCTTGCTATGCCCTTTGGCATAGTCTGGATGCAGGATCGGTGATGTTGGATTAGGTGAAGATGAAGAAATCTCAAGTAGCTTTTATTTTTCGTTCTGCATGGTGGGAGTTGTGTCATTTATTATTATCTCCAGTTTGTACTCTTAGTATCTCTTGTACTTGCTTAGACTAGATCTTTGGAGGTGTTAATTACTTTACAAGTCTTAACCTGAAATTGTTTAAAAAGTATTATTTATAAAATCCCGTTATATATTTATCTCTGTTTCCTCTAATTTTCCGCATGTTTTGACTATATATTGGGATATGAGGGTTCTCCTATTTAGGTGGTAGTATGTAGGTGCCCGCACGGCCTGGTATGTTGGGTCGTGACAACCTCACCTCTAAGGGTCTTGATGATAGTATAATTGAAGGGAATAAGGCATCAAGTCAGGATAAAGCAAAGGCTATGATTTTCCTTCGTCATCATCTTGATGAAAACCTGAAGGTTGAACACTTGACGGTAAAAGATCCACTTGAATTGTGGATAGGTTTGAAAGGGTATGATCACCTCAAGGCAACGATATTGCCAAGGGCACGTTATGAGTGGATGCACTTAGGGTTTCAAGATTATAAAATTGTAATTGAGTATAACCCTACTATATTTAGAATCACTTCCCAGTTGAAATTATGTGGGGAAACTATAAAAGATGAGGACATGTTGGAAAAGACATTAACTACTTTCCATGCCTCTAATATGGTATTGCAGCAGCATTACCGTGAAAAGGGTTTTCAAAAATACTCTGAATTGATCTCATCCCTTCTAGTGGTTGAGCAATATAATGGCCTTTTAATGAGAAATCATGAAGCTCGTTCCACTGGAAGTGCTCCATTACCGGAAGCACACAGGGTAGAAGCACACTGCCAGCCTAAAATAAGACAACCGGGGTAAAAAATTGTTTATTTCTTTTGTTTGTGATGATTTGTAGGCTTCTTCAAGCAAAGCATGAATTTGAAATTCGGAAACAAAGTTTCGACTCTTTTTAGAATGTTCATTCCCTCATGATAGCTAAAATCAACTTCTTCAATGCATCTAGCAGCCTGACCTCCTGACATCTGCTTCATTCAGTTATTGATCAAGGAAACATGCATGCATTTAAGAAAAATTTTAAATTGTCATTTTTAAGAGTATCAAAAGCTCACTCTAAGTGGCAAGTTAAACCTCAAATTTAATTCAAGATCAAGATACTCATCAAAAATCAAAGTGAAATCTGAAAGTTGAGACTCAACTGAAGACTCAAGAGAAGCTGCATAAATAGGATCTTGTACTTTTATTTTCTTTGTGATAATTAACTTTCATTTTTTATGTAAGGATAGGATCCGCGAACTGGAACCTCGATGGAACCTCACTTAACTTCCAACTCATCACTTCATCTTCTTGAACTACACATGACTTGCTTCCCTTATAACCTGGGATATGTAGGTTGTCCAAAAGAAGGACTCGGTCACATTTTTTCCCTTTCAAATAATAGTCCGGTCAAAACTTGTCTCGTTGTCTACTTCTTTGTCTGAAAACTCTTCGTGTTTCTAGTCAAAGAGGGGCACACGTAATTTTAACCGAACTTAAGTTTTACACCATTTTTAGAGCTTAAATATTTTATAAAAATCTAAATTAATATTTTGAATTTTACCTTATTTTATTAACTTTATATTAAAAGATTCGAAAATAACAAAAAAATAATCATGTTTTTGGTGAAGTATTGTTTTCAGTTGTTTAAAGAGAAATGAAAATTTACAAAAAAAAATAATATATGTGTTCTTTTAATTAGATTTAATAAATAAGCCATTATTTCTTAATTATATTTTTAGATTGACTATTTAAATTTTTAGTTCAAAATAATTAATTTAATTTTTATATGTATTTAATTTGTAGTCTATGGAAATCTTGTAAATAACATTTCATAAATATTGATCTACTTTATATTTGTTCACAAGTCAAAGTTAAATCAAACCTACCAAAAACAAAATCTTGGCATCATTTGTTTGCACATAATTGGTTATCCATGCTAACTTCTCTTAATTGGTTATCCATATTAACTTCTCGTAATTTGTTATCTCCATATTAACTTATCTTATACCTTGTAATATTTTGATATTTTAAATTCCTTTGACTCATAATTTAATTATAACATGATAAATTCATTGGTTTTGTCTTGATTGAATTATAGAAATTCTTACATTTTAGGAAACACATTATTTGAAATTCTTCTTTTATGTAACTGTAACTTAATACAAGTTATGAAAGTTTTTAAAAAATCTAATGATAGTACGTAAATTTAATTTTATGTAGTAATGCCAACAATGTTTTGTTGAGACAAGCCTTCTACAAAAGTATCAAGCTAAAAAGGGGATGTAATTGTAAAAGTAAAGAAAACTTTTGAATATTGTGATTGTCATGATCCAGACCGTCGTGATTGATACACACACTAACCTCCAGTGGGAGAATCATTACTACAACCCAAATTAACAAACTCAACCAAAACTAAGACATTTAAAGATACAAAAGCAGGTTTAAATGCTAAGGGAAAAATAGAGTTCCCATACACTCCAAAAGTCTAATAAAAACAATTGCGAAATAACGCCTAGAACCTGAAAGTCAATAAACTAAAACTCTAACAAGGATCATAAGTCTAAGGAAATGGGTACAACCCAATTAAACATACGAAAATCTAAAGTACTAGTCTAAGTCCGAGGATGTGGACATAAATAAAAAGATAACTCATGGCAGCCCGGACGAACTGGCTCACCCTTGAATTCGATTGATCACTAATCTTCTAAGCGAGGTCTGTATTTAAAATTCTCATTTTAATTGAGTTTAAAGGTTCAATTGACAAAGAGTTAAGTAAAAGGGTTCAGAATACAAACTCATACAAGTATAAGAGTCCATCAGACCATTTTGCCTTTAGGTTTTATGATTAGTTTAATAAAAATATACTTATTTGAAAAGTATAAATCAAGTATTTTTTATAATATTAATTAAGAACATATGTTCATTAATTAATATATTTTCAAAAGACAATATATATCCTAAATATTTAATTCAATATCATTTATAAAGGCCCTTATTTGTCTAGCACTTTTTTTTTTAAAATAATTAATTTTTATTGTTATATTATAATATAATCTTATGATTGTATTTGTGCAACCAAACAGTACACTTGTAATTACACTATTATTACATTGTGGCAAACAAACAGAACAATATAATTACTATATTGATAATTACTATATTGATAATTACTATTTTAATAATTACACTAATTTCAATTACCAAGTGGCTTTCCAAACAGACCCTTAATGTGCTCATGGAGAAAAACAAAACAAAGGAATTGACTAAAATTTATTAGTAACATTTACAGTGGGATGGAAGATGTATTCTTGCTTTATGATTTGCTCATTATTGAAGAAGAAGAAGAAGAAATCAAGCACAACTTAACGAAAGAAAATATGGAAAAAATTATCACCTATTATTGAACAATATGAGAAAAATAAAGAATTTCATAAGAGATCATATATTTGTTAATTTGCAATTGATCAGTTTACTATTTACTGATAAGGGCTGAAACAGCTTTCATGCAGAATTTTTTACTTAAAATTTTGATTTAATAATATTGTTATTATTTTATAAAAATAGATACCATGTTACTCGGAATATACGTGCAACGAATGTACCGAAGGACTATATATATATATATAAATAATATTACTTAGCATAATTAGTCTTTTATATTTTTAATCTTCCAATTTCACACCAATTTGTTGCGTGTTAATATAGACGCACAGATTTTACATTACTCCACTAGGATCACTCATCCTCTTACAAAACATATATTTGAAATTATTTATTACTGCCTCCATTTCTATTTATATATCACTATTTTAGATTTCATGTCCCTTAAAAAATTATGTAAGTTTACCATTATTGTTGCCTCGGTTCCTTTTTATGGTCATCCTTAGTTCCTTACTATAAATAGTTGGTTCATAATATTTGTCATTCTATAAAATCAATGCATAAATTACAATATTCTTCTTATTATACGCTTGATGGTTAATTAGTTTTGAAATAAATATTTGACCAACCTAGAAAAATTAATAAATAATTATTGTTCATTGTAATTACTTTATACATTGATTAGTTACTCTCACCATTGCATTATTTTATAAGATTTTGAAAAAGAAATCTCAACAAACAAATTAAAAATAAAAGATATTCCTTATTTATCATTTATTGAAAGTTAACTTAAAAAATATTAAATAATGGTATAATTGTAAATTTACATAGTTTCTTAATACAAGTGAAATTTTAAAAAGTGCCATATAAAAAGGAATCGAGGGAGTATTGATCTTTTGAAGTAAGTCTTCAATAATAAATGAATATAAATTAATTTATTTTGATTAATTATATTAACCAATAAACATAAATAAATTATACAATTTCATATTTTCAAAGTTAATAAATAGAAAGAATAATGTCATTTATACGGGCGATGACAAAAAATGGACGGCGCGAATATCAATTTTCCCGCGCTTTCAACTGTTTTAGCCAACTATTTGTTTCTTTTTACAACTCTTGCCAACTTGTGTAGTGTTTGTAGCTGCAGTCTTTGCTAGGGTTCTGCCGCTGCGCCACAACTTATACGTTATGGAAATTCATCAAATTGCTCAGCTCCTCAATCAAACTCTGAGCCCCGACGGTGCCGTCATCAATGCCGCCACCGATGCTCTCGATCACCTCTCTACTCTCCCAGAATTTCCCTTCACTCTGCTCTCTATCGCCATAGGTACTCTGCAATTCAGATTTCTCTGTTTTCGAGTATTTATAGATTCATTGTGATTATTCAACTGTCAAATTGAAGGAGTATTTACCTGATTATGATTTTGCAAACTGTTAAGTTAATTTCTGTTCTACACTTTATATTCGATCTTCATTTCCATAGGAGGTGAGAACGGAGGTCAGAAAGTAGCTGCAGCCACATATCTCAAGAACTTCACTAGAAGAAATGTTGATTCCATTGATACAAATTCAGGAATCACCAAAGAGTTTAGAGATGCATTTGTGCGCGCTTTGCTTCAAGCCGAACCTATGACTCTTAAAATATTAGTTGAAGCTGTAAGTGTTTGGGGCATAACTTTTTCTTCGTTTGCGTGTAATTAATGAGGTTGTTTTTTTAATTCTCTTTCCTCCTATTTGTTTTCAGTTTCGCTCAATTATTGCAGTTGAGTTTGTGAAGAAGGATGCTTGGCCTGAGCTTGTGCCTGAGCTAAGGTCGGTCATTCAGCGCAGTGATATGATTGATAAGAATCCGAATTCTGAATGGAAAACCATCAACGCTCTAACCATTCTTCACTCACTGATTAGACCCTTCCAGGTATTTAAATATGTGTCAGCTATATTCTGATTCCACCTATATAGATGACTTTCCCTCTATTGATATCTATTTACTCAAGTGACTTCAAATCTCATGCACCTTATGTTTTTTATTTGTTGAATTGTATTTTGTTTGTTAGAACCTTGCTGACTGTAACGGTGTCCTGAAAAATGCCACCCCTAGCTTGCTAATTGTTGAAAATAAGCTTAAGCATTTGGCGGGTGACCAAGAAGGCTTCTCGTTGATCCATATGAAGATAGACCAACAGCGTTCTATAATCTGGTTAAAATTAAAATTATTTTTGACAGAAAAATTAGCTAAACCAAATTCCTCATTTATTTCAACTCTGTTGTTAAAATCTACCTTCTTAGGTTCTTATATTGATCTCATCTTATGTCTTGTGGCAGTACTTTTTGAATCCAAAACTTGTGAAGGAGCCAGTTCCACCACAGCTAGAACTTATTACAAGAGAGATCCTTGTACCCTTACTTGCTGTATTTCACCTCTGCACCGAAAAGGTCCACATAATTTTCTACATTCCTCTTCCTCCTAGGTATTTCCATATTAAAACATGTTACTTTAGAGTGTATGGAAGTGCTAATTCATCGTTGCATGAAACAGGTATCAGATGCCCAACATACATCAGAAGTGCAGCCAGAAACTATCCTTCTCATCACATGCAAGTGCATCTATTTTGCGGTGAGGATAAATTTACAACAAATGATGTTTGATCCATGAAAGGTCAACTATCATTTGAGCTCTAGGTTCTGTTTCAATTTTTTTCTGTTAAGAAGTTAGCAGACAGCATATTGGATATATCAGATCCTAAAAACCTTCGGGATATAGAAAATAACAAAAATGATAGGAGGAAATTGCTTGATACAGTTATCAAGCATATCGAGGAGAGGAAGCTGGTTATACGTGTAAAAGCAATTCTGCTGAAAATGGGAACTAGGCATCAGTAAACGAGTTAAAGTAATTTGTTCACAACGTTTTGCATGTGATCTTGAAGCCTTGTAACTTAGTGTATTTTGATATAGCTCTATGCATACAAGATCTTTTTCTAGTCCAAAAAGGTGAATGATGAGCATGGATGTTAATCTATGCCAGGACAATAGATCTTCTTTCATTCGAAACATTGGTACTTGGTTTACCAAGGAACAGTCTCATTTCCTTTATTTAACCTTTTTTTGAAAAAGGAAGCAACAGTTTACAACATACACCATTAAAGTGATCTGATGGTGAGATCAGCTATCAGTGCACTATTTTCTTCTTTTCAAGCCTATTCAAATTACTAGGAGGAATTCTTACACCAATGTGTCCTTTTATGTGTCCTAGAAATATTTATCTGGAAGCATCTTTCTTCCTCTAATAAGGTTTCTGTTGTGAACCTTCTTTGAGCAGTACTACAATCTAAAGTCTATCAATTTGATAGGTGAAATCTCACATGCCGTCTGCCTTGGCTCCTCTGCTTCCTTCTATTTGTCAAGATCTGATACGAATCCTGAATTCTTTAAGTTTTGATGGTGGCTTGACTTGCAAAGATGGGTATTCTCTGCGGATGAAGACTGCAAAGCGAAGTCTGCTGATTTTCTGTGCTTTAGTCTCCCGGCACCGGAAGTTTGCTGACAAGTATGCTGTCAAAATGCATTTTATTTGCTCCAAAATGAAAATACAGATATCCTGGTTTTTCCTTAAATTTCTTCTCATCTTACAATGACAGACTGATGCCTGATATGGTGAAATGCGTTTCAGAAATTGTCAAGCATAGCACAATCATAAGTGTAAGTCTTAGGAGTATTACTTGGTAGTTCTATAAATATGAACTTTCATATCAGGTGTTCCATAATCTTATTTCACTGGAATGCCTAGTAAATAGATACTTTTGTTCAGCATGCTGCCGTCGGATTCTCCTTTCTTTAACTACACTAAAGTTGTGTCGTATAAGTAAGAATCTATGCTTAGTCTCAATATCTGTTCTGTCAAGAATGTCTCATGAACTTTTATGTTGTTTCTCATAAGTGCTTTTCCCACACACTATACTCGTCTTTCTTCCTATGATAATTTTTATTTTTATCTTCTCTCTTCATCTACTTATTCTTTCGTCTCAATATCTGTTCGGTCAAGAATGTCTCATGAACTTTTATGTTGTTTCTCATAAGTGCTTTTCCCACACATTATACTCATCTTTCTTCCTGTGATCGTTTTTGTTTTTATCTTCTCTCTTCATCTACTTGCTCTTTCGTTGTAGAAACTGGATCCGCTGTCAGAAAGGACTGTATCGTTAGCCTTTGATGTTATTTCTCGTGTTTTAGAGACAGGTCCGGTAAGTTTGTTCAGTTGTCTTCATGGTCAAAAGTTTCTCTTTTGCTTGACTATCTTTTTGTAGCTTGAGCAGGCAATGTTTATTTATTTTCATGCTTGTTCTTTCGCCTTCCTAGCTTCTTTCTCTTTTTAGGCATTTCTGCTAATTCCTTGGTTTCTCCTCTATCGGGAAGGACTTTTATGGTTAGTGCCTGCTACTGTTCAAGTCTCCAAGCTAAAGTATATTATCATCATCATCTGAAACAGGGATGGCGACTGGTTTCACCTCACTTTTCTTCCTTGCTTAATTCTGCAATCTTCCCAGCTCTTGTGAAGAATGAGAAGGTCAGCTATTCCACGAATTTTCCTTCCAGAGAGCTCTATACCTATGTTCATGAGTTTCTTTCTTTTGTTGTGACATACTCTTGTGAAGTTCTGATTAAAGGCTTAAATGCCTGTTAAGTAGGACACAGTAGAGTGGGAAGAAGATCCGGATGAATACATAAGGAAAAATCTTCCGTCTGACCTTGTATGTTCTAATATTTGATCTTCTTTAGAAGTTGTATACTCTAAACATTCGCAGGATATTGTCTGATCTTTATGATACTGCAGGAAGAAATTTCTGGATTGAGAGATGACTTGTTTACAGCAAGGAAAAGTGCTTTAAACTTGCTTGGTGTTATTTCATTATCTAAGGTTAGTTTTCTATAATTTATATTGCTCTAGCTTCTTCTATTAAAATTCACATAGTTATCTGTGATTTATTCTTGGGCTTCTAGGGACCGCCAGTCAAGACTTCCACAGCTTCATCAAAGCGTAAGAAAGGAGAAAAGAACAAAAGAAAAGGTTACAGTTCGATGGGGGAGTTGTTGGTGCTTCCATTCTTGTCAAAGTTTCCTGTTCCAACCGATAATGGAGAAAACACAGTAAATGAGTGAGTTAAAAACAGAATTATGATATCAACTCCTTTAACTTTGTAATTTATGGTCATATATCACTGTACTTCACAGCAAGTTCACCATTTAAAATTCAATAGGATTAATGGTTGGTGCTATTTATTTATATTACTTTAAAAGCATGAAGGTTTGATCGAACTTTTTACCCTTCATTAAAAGACTCTACAACAACAACATATCTAGTGCAATCCCAGTAAGTGGAGTCTAGGGAGGGTAGAGTATACGCAGACTTTACAACTACCTCGTGGAGGTAGAAAAGTTGTTTCCGAAAGACCCTAGGCTCAAGTGCATCAAACCCAAGTAAAAAAGAAGAAAACAATGAAGAAAACACAACCGTTAGCAAGAAGATCAGTGTTAAGTCTACATGAAAGAAACAATAACAACAACAACAAAATAATGTGATAATCGAAACACAATAAACAACATATGACAAGAACTACAAGGGTACGACTAGTTTTACGACAGATACTAAACAAGCCTAAACCTACGCACGTTACGACAACACACCACCTCTATTAACCTTCTACCCTAATACGTGACCTCCACTCCTTCCTATCTAGAGTCATGTCCTCGATAATATGAAATAGCGTCGTGGGAGTCTAATCACCTCTCCCAATAGACAAAATTTTCTTTTACTATTTTCCTCAAATAATTGTCGTTTAATTATCATCCCAATATTTAGGACTTTGAAATTGATTAAAAGAAAAACTGTTAAATCTTTACTTATTTGTAATAGGTAAGAACTCCTAAATATTTAATATTTTAAAATTGATCAAAGTTTTGCTTCTTAAATCTCTAATTTGAACTATATTAATGTCCTAACATTTATGACTTTAAAATCAATGCTGTTACCTTACATAAATATTTACTTAAATTATGGTAAGTAAAATAAATAAATAAATTAAAAAAATTAAAGGAAGAGGTTCATGTTTAGTTAAATAACTTTTTAACCTTCCTATATGAAATTCTTATCATTTTGAAAGATATAATGTTTACTTTAACGTCAATTGCTATTTTTTAATAATTTTGTTCCTCTTGTATCTAGTTTTACCGATTGACGCGAGACACACGTGCAAATACACTAAACTTGTTCTGTTAAAGTTCTAAGATACATTATATTACTCTATAATTCCTTGAACTCTAAGTTTGCTTAAGACATAGAGTGCTCATTCTATTGTCATGCCGTTAACTAAATTATCCTGCTTTATTTTTCCATTTATCCAGACTTTTTTTCTTTTTTCTGACCTTCCTTGATCATGCTTGCATCCTGTGTACGAGATTTACTTTCATTTCCTTGTCTAAACTTTCACAGATATTACGGAGTCCTGATGGCCTATAGCAGCCTTTTAGATGTAAGGATAGATCATTATTTCAAATATTATTTTTCTTAATTAAAAAGTTCTGTACTTATGTTACTTATGTGGCATTGTATTCTCAGTTTCTAACAGAGCAGAGTCCTGGATTTACGGATACTCTAGTTAGGAATCGGGTGCTACCACTGTATGAAACACCAACTCCTCAACCATATTTAATTGCCACTGCAAATTGGGTCCTAGGAGAGCTTGCTTCATGCCTTTCTGAAGTGAGATAATTGTCTTGATGATACTTTTTAACATCTTGTTTGCTATTAGGCATATTTTTGGAGTAAGTTCCTTTTTTCTCTTTCCACAACAGGGTATGAGTGCTGATATTTATTCTTCATTAGTGAAAGCATTACAAATGTCAGATATAGGGGATGTTTCTTGTTATCCTGTGCGGGTGACAGCTGCTGCTGCGATTGCCCAACTCGTTGAAGTAAGTGGGTATGGCTAACCTATTTTATGAACCTGAAGTATGATAGTTTAAATAATGCTTGACCTTTTGGTACTGCAGAATGAGTACATGCCACCTGAGTGGTTACCACTTCTTCAAGTGGTTTGTCATAGTATTAGTGATGAGGAAGAAGATAGCTCCATTTACTTTCAGCTTCTAAGCACTATGGTCGAGGCTGCAACTGAAAAACTTTCACCGCATATTCCAGATATTGTTTGTCTGTTGGTTAAAGAAACTTCAAAGAACTTGCCTTTAGATCTGGAGCCATGGCCTCTGGTATTTTCTTATGTGTCTGACATACTTGTATTTTTATTCTTTAGTGAATCATTTGATGATTCTAATTACCATTTTGGTAACTGGCATGAAAATCAGAACATTTTTTGTGCACATTTCATGGAGATATATTGTTCACTATTCATTGTTTATAGTTTAAATGGAGGTTATATAGGTTGGTTTGCTTGCCCTTTAGTTCAATGAAACCTCGTCTCTCCCAGTCCTGTTGATATCATGTCACATGGTCAGGGATTCAAGAGTCATTACTTTGATAGGAATAAGACTAAACTATACGATTCCTTCTTGTAACTGAGGTACCTTGAGACAAATTCTTAAATCACCTTTTATGTTCTAGATGAGTAGAATCAACCTCGCTCTTCACCCAAATATGAAATTTTAAAAAATGAACTCATCCACATGTATAATTGAAGGCATATTGAGATCTGAAATTACTGACTTTCGTCTGATAGATGGTGGAACAGTGCTTTGCAACACTAGCAGTGATGGCTCAGTGTTGGGAAAACTCAGCATCGGAAGAAAATGAGCAGGATGATTCTAGTCAATTGTGGCTTTCTGGTCAGACCACCATGATGAGAGCATTTTCAGATCTCCTACAGCATGCGTGGCTAAGATCTGCTCCACTGATGGTTAGTCTTGAGCCATGTATCAAAATTAATTTTAGAGTAAATGGATAGGTCACAACACAAGTGTGTATGCATATATATTCCATTATTTACTTTTTGTGTCAATGAATATACTCAGTACTTCAGTAAAATATTTCCTTTTTATTCCTGTAACATCAAGCTTGAAGCCTGTTCAAGCTCATTTTTCTATATTGAAAATGCAATCACCTTAGTAGTGGATGCTGCTTAACTCTAGTGTTTATACGGCAATAGATGTTTGTTTTGTGTTCTGAATTCCATACCAAGCTTAACTAGATCAAGTCTTTTAGCTTCTCATGCATAAGGCAAAGCTGTTCATATATTGATGGAAGCTCGGACAGAGCTGTATGAGGCGGAAGACTCACGTACGGTTCTCTGAGAAGGGAGTGACTACCTACTGGATCTTCGATCATACACACAAAGTAATCCAGATACTTTAGATCTTTCTCTTCGAATAAGATGTCCACTTTGGCGATGCTTCCAGTAGATATCTTACAGCTAGAGTCTCTCTTTTTGATTCAGTTCTTCCACCAACAAGAACCCGAGTTAAATTCAACTGATACTTAACTGGTCGCCGTCAACATTCCTATTCGTATTGCCTCTGTATTGGGTACCAGAGTGTACAGATCATCCTATATATAATATCTACTCTAAAGATTAAGAAGATAGAGGTCTCCGTTTCATAGATTCAACTTGGGATAACAGAGTGATAAGCGGATTTTAATATATCTTTTGGTTTTGATATACTCAAATCTCTTGTTATCTTCTCATATATATTTTCCAATTATCAGGAACATGAGGTTGCCTTCTCAGTGCCCCCTTCATCATGTGTTGATGACTGCTCCACATTGCTTGGTTTCATTTTGCAAGGAATTACCCAAGCTGACGATCTTTTGAAGCTAAAAGTCTCAGAGCTGATGCTGGTCTGGTCATATCTCATAGCTGACTGGCATGCATGGGAGGAGATGGAGGATTTATCAGCTTTTAACTGTATCAAGAAAGCAGTTAGCCTAAACAAGAAATTTGCTGTGAAGAACTTTCTTGTGGGGAAGCTGCCGTTGCCTCCTGCTCCACCTGTTCCCAAAAAATCCATCCTTGAAGGAATTGGTGCATTCATTACCGAAGCTTTCTCACAATATCCATCTGCAGTATGGAGGGCATCCTCTTGTGTCCACATTCTGTTACATAATCCCAGTTACTTACCTGAAGGAGAAGGTGTCAAGCAATCTTTGGTGATTTCCTTGTGTCAGGCAGCATTTTCTCGTTTTAGAGAGATTAAAAACCAGCCTGTCCCACTATGGAATCCTTTGTTGCTTGCAATAGCGTCGTGTTATTTGTGTTTTCCTGATATTGTAGAGAAGATTATAGAGGGCATTGAACATGAAGGCTTTACAAGTTTTCTATCCGCTTTGGCAATTATCTCAACAAGCAGATTTGGCCATAGTTTGTCATCAGAGGCTGAGATCAAGTTGGTAGGTTAGTATTCTATTTCTTTTTCCCCTACTTCTTAAGATTTTTAGCGCAATTAGGAACTTCCCCACTTGACTTTCTCTCATGGGGCAAGGGATATTTTGGTGATGGGCTCTACGTTAGTCCTTTTTGTTTGTTCTGGAAATGCTACTGTGTCTATCTAGATCTGTTTATCTGTCCACAACTACGATGCTTGTTAATAGATTGCAAGCTAACACTAATTTTGATCATACCTTGTGGTTAACTTTTGTGTTTTTCCTTGCTTTGCCTTCTAAGTATTCAATTTTTCTTCTCTTATTGGGTGTAGAAAACTTTCTCCTAAGAATCTCATCAGCACCATCTCCTTATGTCTGTTTTTTTCTATTATAATTTTACCAGTGATGGCACTGGCACAATCTCTTGACAAGCTGATAGGACGGCAAAATGAAGGGAGTTTATTGCTACATGATTGCGTTGCATCACTGATGGAGGCATTTCTGAAGTTTAAAGAACTGGAAGAAGAAGAGGAAGATGAAGATGAAGAAAGTGAAGATCAGGCTTCTGGTGATGAGGAAACTGAAGATGATGATGATGAGGTTAGGTCACTGAACTAATTCTGTCTTGTTTAATTATCTTTAGCTTCCCCCTCCCCCACCCACATATTTTTTTGGCTGTCAGGTAGACATTGTTACATGGTAATCATGTTCGTAAGTCCTACTTTTCGTTATGGCCAAGTGTGTTCTATTTGTAGAACATACATTATACTCCATTTTTTGGGTTAGTGAAATAATAGTGACTAATGAGTCTTTGCGTTCACGATAATTCCTTAGCCTTCTGACATGAGCTTTGTCTCATTAGCAAATTATGGCTCTTAACTTAATTGTGGTCCTTCCATGTAAGTTGAAATTTTCGCACATTTCACCAGCTTTCTTGATGGTAACACATTTTTCTTTTCATAAAAAAACACACTGCGACTTGAAAACAATGATTATCAGAGCCTGTTTCTTTTTTCATAACCACCTTCTCTAGTTAAAATAGTCAATGTTTATATATAATAATTACAGGAATTTTCTTAAAAGAAAAGATATAATATCACAGGAAATTGTTGATGATGCCTGCCATATTGTTGTCTTTTTGCATCATTATCCATGGTTTTTGTTTGTTCGCTCTGTCATACATACATGAAATGCTTGTGGTGGAAGGAAGGGGAAGAGTGCATATGCTATGCATTCATCATATATTCCTTTTCCTGATAAGTAAAATGGAGATGTGGAACACAAACCCCGAATCCCCTGCGTGCAAAGTGACTACATTCATCATGTAAATGTACATTAATACCTTTGGAATAATGAACGCTGACTGTTATTGTTCTTAATTCAATGCTAGGACTCTGAAGATGATGAACGAGAAGAAACTGAACAAGAGTTCTTGGAGAGGTGTGCCAAGACAGCCGCGGAAATGGAAAATGGAACCATTGTGGAAGAAGGTGATGCGGAAGATCAAGAGCTAGAAATTGAACTGGGTAAGCCTGCCAATGCTCTCATTTTTCAAAATACCAGACGTTTGAACATTTGATGCGCAGGGTGGAAAAATATTACCTACTTGAACTGTTTATAGAAATAAAGAAAATTAATCTCTTCTAGCTGTTTTAAAGGAGAAATCACTCAAACCTTTTCATTTCTTTAACTTACAAAAATAATAAACATGATTTTGCTTACTTTGGAATCCTAATGATTTTATCTTGGGATGAGATGTTCTGCTTGTCAAAGTTTGGAATCTTAAATTGCCTAAATGTAGCAAACAGACTTAGATGTCAAGTTGACACTATCTTCTGTGGGTTGTCACATTTAAACAACAATTTCTACTTCAGCACTGATGTCTTTTCTCTCAAATTTCAATCAATAAAGTATACCTCAATCTTATGTTGGAGTTGGCTTATCGCCACATGCATCGTTTATATCCATTCAGCTCAGATATCACAATTAAATTAGGATAAATACATCCTGGTTGACTTTACTTGAATAGTTGCATCTTCTTTTACTGCCTTTATGTGTTTAATATCTTCAATATTGATGTTCATTTTCTAAGAATTGCATTGCTTTCCCCTCCTCATATTTATTCAATTACTCCAGGTTGTTTGGAAGATGTGGATCTGGAGAACACAGTGCTTTTGGTAATTGAAAGATATCACCAAGTGCTTTTACGGCTACAGTTGCCACCAGAACTGATTTCGAGTTTCTTGGAAGCCTTGCCTGAATGTAAATTATACTTCCAACAAGCTACATAGAATGTGATACATACGCTGCTCTTGGCATTCTTATTTTTTTAAACCTCTGATTGTTGTAGTTGTCCAGTGTGCTGTTGGTGGCTGATTATTTTGTTTATTCTTGTAATATTTGCCGCCTTGTTGTGCTGATCGAAGTCTTGTGTTCCATCTTAATGTTCTCCTTTTCATCAGGTGTCTTTGTTATGAGAAGAAAAAAGTTAAGCAACAATTATAATACAATTTTAATTCAATATATTATAGGTATGTTTCAATGCACGCGGTGAATGTATAATTAAAATATTTTTTAATACAAATATATTTTGAAGTATTATATGCTAACTTCAAATATTCTAGTACTATTTAAATGTATTACATTTGTTCAAGAATAACAAACCATCAAATTCATAACAATGTATAATATTTAATTCGAATTGTTTTACAGCTATTGTTTATATTTAATATAATTTAAATCTAATTTTAATACAACTTTTCGAAGCTTCACTTTTTCTTTGATAAATCACCACTACCGAACTATTGCCAGACTAGTAGGTCCAACGAACCCAAAAATAAATTACCATGCAGTCCACTCACTATTGGAGAAACCTGTTCCATTTTACAACTTCGTGTACTATGAAGGTTCTATATGAAGATCGAAAGAATGATTCTTTTTTAATATAGGTTATCGTCCTAATGAGGACGGAAGACGATTGTTACAAAGCTCGTGGTTTTTGGTTGGAATTCAATGGTTTTTCGATTTGGTTGTTGTCTTATGTGTTGTTATTGGATCTATTTGGTGGTGTTGTAGAGGTGAAAAAGAAAAATGAGAATTGTGAAGGTTGTTGTTAGTTGTTTTGTTCTCCCGAGAAGCCATCTCTGACGAGGTTGGATGGAGATGAGGGCGAGCAATGAAGTGATTTTAGCTATTAAAAGTAAACATATTCAATAGATTATGATAAAAAAACAAGCACCCCAATAAAGGATAACAATCAATATAAAAGAGTTCATTTATATAAAACCTCCTTCATAAAATACTACCAATGTTAGCAATTATACTTAAAATTTTACATTTATTTAAAATTCAATTGGGCCTCAACCTGTTTTTATTAGGGAAAAGAACATGTGTACTCTAAAAGGGAAAACTATTTACTAGTGGCTACCCTTTTACTTTTGATGCCTTTTTTTCTTTCCTCAAACCTAACATTAGCGTGATGTCAACACTTTTTGTATTTTGTCCTTTTTTTGGGAAATGTTCAACCTTTCTTTTCATGTAAAATGTTGTTTACTTCCTTTTTGCCTTTTTTGTTTATTTTTTAAATATAATAATATTCAAAAATAAATATAGTAGCTAACTTTTTTAGACTAATAAAAATAAAGGAAAATTAAATAATTAGACTACAACAAGAAGTAATTATAAAAATACCAAAATCACTAACTTATTTATTAAAATCAAAACTAATAAAAATATATTTTATATTTTCTTCGTTTTATTTTTTTTCTCATTTATTTCTTTATTCATTTTTTCCATTATTTTTCTCCCATTTCCACTTTTTCTCCTCTATTGGTTCCTTTTATTTTTACATTTCTTATTTCATGTTCCTTTTTATTATTATTATTATTTTTCTTCCTATTCCATTATTTTTTTTCTTAAATCATGATATACTTTATTTATTCGTTGAACGTTACTTCAATCCTTCAGTGAGACCTTCATGATACCATCAAAATATATCTACGTGGTGTCATGGTATCATTGATGCATACTTTGATCCTTTAGTCCTTTAGTGAGGCATCCATGATACTATATATCACACTATATCTATATACTGTCATGATAACATTGATGTCTGCTTGAATTCTTCAGTGGGACCTTGATAACACTCAAATGTAATCTTCAAAACCAATTAAAAGAGACATCAATCGTCGTCAATAAAAAATACCCAACGAAAAGTTGGGGTCTAATGCCATAGAGAATGGTATATCTTAGAAAATTCTATAAAGAAATTTAAATTGTAAAATCATTCATTTGTAGTTGTAAGAACAAGTGGGTGGATGATTCCACCAATTTAATAAATGAATTTGGTTATCAATAATCACAATTAAACTAAAATTTCAGAAAATTCAAGAAGTAACAAGCAATCTAGGGGTGCGGGGATTGGAAATCAATGTCATACAAGGGTAATTGTGTTGCTCTATAGTGATGAACATTCATGAATAGACTGGGTGCTATACGCGACAACCTATTAACTTACTATATTCTCACTTTCGATGCAGAAATAAGGCAAATAGATCCGACCCATAACCTCTATTTTCAAGCAAGTTACAAATATCAAACCTAAATTGCTAGTATCAGACTAATTACCCACTCCAATCAATCTCTTTCGGGCATCGACCGAAGATCCAAAGTAGGAATTAAGTTTGCAACCTTAACCCATAAATTAACCCCATGCTAATTAGCCCAAATTCATGTATGAACAACAACAAAATAGAGGATAACACAGTACCCACTACATTAAATCAACACCCAACTCCATAATTGTACCCCTAGATCTTGAAGTTTTAGCTACCCATCACAAAAGACAAAGAAATTATACCTTTCATGAAAGCAACCACGGGTCACATGAAATTAAGCAATTACAAGAAAATCCACTTTTAATTCAATTCAATTTGTCAATTTCAAGAACAAAGTTGAATAACCCCAAAAACTAGATGTGTTCGTGAAGTGTTTTTCTCCCTTCACTTGTTTATACACCAAACTCTATTGCAACTCACGTGTCTCCTCATTTTTCTCTCTTCTTTGAGCTATTTATAGTTTCTCAAAATTTGGCCCAAAACTCAATACGCTACCCATTAGGTGACATTAGTCGAGCTTGCCGATCACAATGGGCGGATCACCGATTACTCTCTAGCTCGCTTTTTCTTCCTCTAGGCTTCAGGTGTTTGAACATCAGTCGGCGAGCTCATTTGAATTTTTCTTTCACAATCGGCGTATTGCCGAGTACCACCTTAGTTTGCCTTTCGAGCCTTCAGTTTTTCTCTTTGTACTGTCGCCTTCGGCTATGGTCAACATGTTCGCCCTTTCTCATTTGGCGATTTGCCTTTCCATTTGGAGTTCTCCGACCTGCCTCAATAAATACAAGTATTGTGAACTGTCACTTTGGATGAGGTCATGTGCACTAAGCGATCCACCTTTCTTGTTTGGCGATCATCAGTGTATAGTTTACTCTTCTTTTTACATTTTTGGCCATTCTTTTAAACATTTATCATTTCCTTGTCCTTTAGCCTTCATAGCTGCAAATCATCAAAAATATCATTAGAATAAGACATAATTAAGCATTGAGGACACTAATTGTTGAACTAAATAGGCCTCAAATGAGTGCAAATATACCACTCATCAATACCCCAACTTAAACTTTTCCTCGTCCATAAGTAAATTAAGAACACAATTAACTTAGGAAGGGTGTCTAAAACAGTACTCACTGAGAGCTAACATGCAAGTTCCATTTCAAGACTAGTCTCAACAACACGCTACACTAAATCATGATAAAAAAGCTTCTAATGATGACTAGCTGGTTTCAACACAAACTCAAGCTCACTATAGTATTTTTTTCTTATGCAAGACCATGTTTGAACAAATACTTTCAAGTTCCCTCACATCAAGAATGATTCCATGCTCTCACAAAGAAAATAAACAAAGAAATACGAAATCTATGTAACTCTCACTCTCTCAAAAGAGAAATACATGCAAACTTCATCCCATAGGCTTGCCCATATTTTTCAATCATCACACAAGATCTTAGGGGTCTTTTAGGATTTTAATTGGGTTGGGGGTTAAGGTATGGTAAATTTGGCTTAGTGACTTCACAAATTCAAAGCATTTTTGCAATCATCTTCACCTCTTCTCAAGTTCTTTTTATTCCTTTTCATTTGAGGACTCAAACTTTGACTTTTCACTTACTTTATTCGGAATCCCCTTTATTTCATCAACCTCTCTTTTTCATTTCAACTTTCAATATTTTTCATCACAATGTTTTTAAAAATAAATAAGGGTTCTTCTTTTTGTAACAAACTTCAAATTTGAGTCTCATTTTATCTTTCTTTGCCCTTCACTTGGCTTTCACTCCTCCTTCCTTTCCACACCCCCAACTTAGGCTTTTGGCCTTAGTTAGCTATTTAAACATAACAATGCTTCAAAAAATATTTTGGGTGAGAAGGTGGGGACAATTTGTCTCAAGAGGTTTTAATTTGGTTTTGTGAACAAATGGTTTAAGCTCAAATGGTGTCAAAATGGATGTACACCCTCACAGGTAGTCACAAAGATATGAGAATTTGAGTTCCCTCTTAGAATTGTTGCCTAAGATCATGCCTTATATTTACCAAGGTTTAGACAATTAGACTAACAAGAAAAATTCTAGGACCACTCACATGCTTTCAAGTCAGACCTCACCACACATGTAACTTTGAAATACACTCATTTAGCACATCCTGAAAAAGATCAAAAGCGTATGTGTGATGTTCATTGCAAGGCTCACATCAAAACGAAGGTAGTGAACAAAAGATTCAAAGAGATCGCTCAAAAGTGCAACCACATCAATTTCATTATTGCAACACCAACACTATAAATCATTCTCATCATGAGTACTATTCAAGACATCGATATTGAATACAATCAATCCTTGAATTATTATCAATGAAACTCAAGCATTTCATGATTTTCAAAACTCATGGAGTAGTTACATATTTGATAAAAAAACAAAATAGCCAACAAGAGCTACACCAAACCAAGGAAAACACCATAATATAAACAAAAATATGATACTACAATCATCCAAAACTTAAAATAAAAAAATACAAAGAAAAAATGGAATATTGGCACAAAGGCCCTCACCCCACAAAAGATAAATATGTAGTGTCTTCAATGCAAAAGTAATAAGTACGGGAGGAAGAGTAAAAATGTCCCCTTGATAGGCTACGCTTGTGGAGTGCTATCAACTGGAGGAATCTCTAGGAGTAACATCATCCGAGGCATCAATTCCCGAAAATAGTATTACTTGTGGCAGCAATGTGGCATCAGCTTGGGCATTAGTGCCCTGCACATCACTGGGAGGAATGGTGGAGTCTGAAGAGACTCTACTAGTGTCGATTGCGGAGGTCTCCCAGAGGGATCTCTCTAAGGTAGCCTGGACAATCATCTCCTTAGTGTCCTCCAACTCTGTGAGTGTTTGCACAATACCATGCTCATCCTCGTCTCTCCTCAACTCATCCTCATCAGTCTCCTTGATCAACTCATCGACAACCCTCTCATTCTCATCAGTAGCAACTCTTTCATCTATCCCATTCTGCTGCACACTTAGAGGTGGCTTACTTCTGGGCATCGTCGGTGATATGGAGGCTGGAACATTTAGTAGGGGAACATCGCCCCATAGCATCAAAATATCAGTAGACCTCAGCTGGTCTACATCTACTCGCAAGATAGCAAGCTCACCTCTCATGGTGTCAAGAGCACCAGAACTATGATAATGCTCAACTACAAGTCATCCAATTTTATGTTTAGGCGGTCACAATCAAGTATAAACCCAACAAAGAATTGGGGTCGATCCCACAGGGAGTGATACAAAAGAGAATTCAATTACGAAGTGAAAGAAGTGTCCTAATCGATTGTAGGATTAGACATTTTCAAAAAAATTAAAGTAAATGTCAGGGGTTTGACAACTAGTGTCAATTGGGGGGGGGGGATTAGAGTGAGCAAATAACAACTATGAAAATACGGGAGTAATCAAGTAGAGATAGATCCTTGGAGATGTGATCGATTAAATGCCAATTTCATTGTACAGGTGATTATTATTTACTAAAAACCGTTGAATCTTAGTGGGTAGGCTAGGCTTTAGGTGTAACAACTATTTCTCAATCAACTATTACGAATCAAGCAAGTTCTCTCGAACCTCGACAAGCCCAACAAATATGAACAACCCAAAACCTCAATTAATCTACTCTCTCGAGGTAGATTGGTTGGATCAAATTCAGACCCACTTTCTCAAGCTGAATGTAAAATAACCCAATCACTACAATCATCAATTGATAACCTTAATTCTAAAACATCTTCTCAAGCAAGTCTAGAATACTAAACTAGAACTGTATTTGCAACTACAATTCATCAATTAAAACTCAATTACAAACTGAATCCACTTCAAATCAACAATCAAATTAGGAAATACTAACACTCATAATCTAATTTAAACAATTAATCACCTAATCACACCCCCCAAGAATGGAGGTTTTAGCCAAACATCATAAAAAGCAAGAAAATGTTACCAACTATGTTCTCTATCAGTTTGGGTAACAGATTGCAGGTCTTAACAATGCTCAAAATTAGTTCCAAATAAAAAACAACCCTAAATTCCTACTTGAAAAGATTAAAAACAATGTTCAGAGTGCTTTAGATAAAAAAAAACCCAGAGTTAGAATGTGGGAACTTCTTTTCCTCTTTTCAAAATTTTATTTTTAAGTTCCCAGGTTTTTTGGCTTCGGAGCCATTCAGCGGAATAAGTGGAGCATCGCCGACTTGCACCAAATGTCCCCTTCCATCTCCTTCTTGACTTGACTATTCATCATTTCTCTTCTATGACTTTAGGCAATCAGGATCTCCACTATTGATCCAGTCGGCGCTTCGTCGAAATGCCATTTTCCATCGTCCAGTTGGCTTTCTCCCAGGGCTGGACTGTTGTAACTTTTGGCGAGCTGAAGAGTCAGTCGACGACTCGCCAGTGGTCTTGACGATCATCAGCCTTTCTTGTCTTCAACTTTTTCAGCTTTTCACCTCATTTTTCCCGGTAATGTCCTTGCCTTGCTCTTTTGCCTTCATTGCTGCAAATTAGCATTTAAACATTAGTTTAGAGCATAAAATAGGCATTGATGACACTAAAACTCTAGATATTAAGTCCTTAATGAGTCGAAATCCCCGACTCATCAACACCCCCAACTTAAACTTTTGTTTGTCCTCAAGTAAAACACAAGATCAATCAGTTCAACAAAGATGTCTATAAATTGTGCTACTCAAGACTCAACATGAATGCACACAAGAGATTCAAACTATGCATGCAATGTTCAATTGTGCATTACACGTTTCAAACTATGACTAGCCATCATCAAATATAATTCAAGTTCACAATGCTTGCTTCAAATGCAAGTTCAAGCTCAACAAAAGTATTCGAATTCCCTCACACCAAGAATGATTTCATGCTCACACTAGGCTCATCAAAATTTTAGAATTAAGTAATCAAAAATAACTCTCACACTTTCAAAGATAAATACATGCATGATTCTACGCATATGCTTGTCCGTATTTTCCAATAAACATGACATTAAGCTCAATCAAGATCACAAATGTCTTTCAAGGCTTGTAACGAGGCTGAGGGTTAATGTATGATCATTTTGGCTTAGTGACTTCTACCTTCATGAAGCATGACCTGCATTTCACTTTTTCTCATTTTCTTTCACTCTTTTTTATTTTCACAATCCACCCTATGCTCTTTTAAGCATGACTCATTGGACATCCCATTTATTTTATCCATTGTACAAACTTTATTGAACCAATTCTTTTCTTTCTTAATCTTCTTTTTTTTCGCTTTTCTTCTTCTTCTTTTTTTTATATGGAGGGGTTCCAATTTTTTCAACACAATTCTTCAAGAGTGAATTTCTCAAAAGGATCAATGTTTCGTGAAGGTTTTAGGTGGGAAGGAAAGAGTTCAAATGTGCTCAAGTTTCATCCAAAGAAAATGGTAGGCTCAAACGGTGCCATACAAGGTTCACACTCTCACAAGGTGATCAAAAGAGGTATAATAGCAATTTTGGCTCATCTCTCCATAATTTTGCCTAAGATCATCTCTCTCATTCACCTACATTAGTCAATTGACTAACAGGGCAAGTTCTAGGTATTAACAAGCATATTTCAAGGCAATCTCACCACACATGGCATTCAACACAATCATCAAACAAGACTCTACAATTTTAGCTCGCGCGTAACGATCATCACAAAATTTATTTCGACAACTCGCCAATCACAATGAGATGCTAAGAGTTCACATATGGCTTATGCAACTCAAATTTTCCTCATTGGAATTGCACACACATATCATTCAATCAAGAGCACTATTCAAGTCATCGATATTAATCGCAATCGACACTCAAATTTGTAAGAGAACAATTACATTCACAAATATCAAGAGGTGACAAATTTTTAATTTGGGTCAAAACCAACATTCACATTAAAAACCAATGGATCAAAAACCAATAGTAACAAACAAAATCAAACATTCTCAACAATCGGTCACAACAAGAAAATTATCCATAAAATAGCCCAAAAGAGGTAGGTATAAATATACCTCACCCCGCCAAACAAAACTAGTAATTGTCCTCAAATACAAATGAAATAAAAAGTCTGAAAATAAAGCTGAAAAGAGTCAAGATCCCGTTGTCAGGCTAAGCCTGAGGTGAACTCTCTATATCTGTGACTCCCTCAGTCATGGCATTAGTGCCTGACTCAGCTCCATCATTTGCTCCACTAGATCCCAACATCGATGTATCCCTAAGAGATGCCTCCACAACTGTCTGCACCATCGCACCCTCGAGGTCCTCCAGGTCATCACATAATGCAACATCTCGTGCACCAAGATCCTCATCATCAATCTTGGGATCATCTGAATCAGCATCCTCATCAACCACAACAATATCTCCGGTCGTAGTAGCCGGAGGGATCTCAGAAATGGCTGGGAACTTTGTACTCCGGACCTTGGGAAGGTCCACTATGCCGAATAACATAGAAAGATCCACAGATTTCAGCTCATCCACATCACGCCTCAAACCATTAATATCGACCTTCAAGGCCGTCATATCCTCAGACTGGCTCCTACCCTGCTCACATGCCTCTACTCGCACTGTGAGGGCATCCAAAGCCAATCCATGTGCATAAATCAACTCTAGGTGCTCTCTCAACTCAGCTCGGATAGAAGCTATGACAGCAACAATGGCCCTCTCAATCATCCTTCGTGCAACAACCTCTACCTAGGAGGCACGTACATCAGCAAATTGGGCCAGATGGCCCATCTTAAACAACATAGTCTGGGTCAACGGGGGCCAGGAAGCAGCAACAGTAACAACAGTAGTGGAAGTAGTAGCATCAATAGCAGAACTAGAAGGAATAAAAGTGGAAGTGCTAGGGGTACCTGAAGGCTCACCGGCCTGAGTAGGAGGGGTTGTGTCAGTCTGTAACATCTCTACATCAACTATCGAGGAGGTGTCCACCTGTGTAGCTCTCCTCCTCCCGGCCTCATCCCTAGTGTACTCGACCTCGATCTTCTGGATGTTAGTATAGGAAGTGGGAGTCACTTCCACATTCGCTTCTCTATCAGTGGCACTCGGGCATGCCGACACAACTCCATAATTAATATCGGGAACGGAAGAGAAGTCTGACTCTGTTTGGCCCTCATGGCCATCTCCTGCTCGATAGTTAGGCCGAGATTTAGTCTA
Source organism: Solanum verrucosum (assembly GCF_900185275.1). Lineage (NCBI taxonomy): Eukaryota > Viridiplantae > Streptophyta > Magnoliopsida > Solanales > Solanaceae > Solanum > Solanum verrucosum. Next base: position 111,872 of record NW_026020184.1, read on the forward strand.
TCCTGGTCAATGATGCATCCCAACAATGCTGCCTTCAGATGCCTGAGTATAGACTCATTTTGTGAGGGCATCAAAGTGCTGCTGATAAACCCGAACCAAAACTAGGAAACCACATTTAAATCCTTCTTCTTTATTGGAAGTCCTGCCTCAATCCAATGCGGTGTGATATATGAGATCAGAGGAGCGAACCAACCCTTCAGATCCACTAAGAAGTGGGTTATGTTCATCATACACCCTAGCACCTCATTAATATCGGTGTCGCTGCATTTCACTCTTCTGCCCCACACCACTACATGATCTACATCTGTAAAAGAGCCAGCCTTCTTCTTTCCCTTTGGCACTAACTTCCCATACTCGATATAGAACTCTCGGACCCAAGAAGGAATGTAGGAGCCTCAGGGCCTGGTGAAAATCTCAAATTTGTGGAACTTGATAGTGTTCCACACCTCCAGATATCTATCTACTACTCCATCTGTAGACAATCTCTTCTCCTCAAGAATGGTTCTCAATCCCACAACCTTCAGTCTGTTCAACGACTGGGGATGAGGTGCTTGGACTGGTGGCATTGGAGGTATCTGCTCGACTGTATGTGCTGGAGATGGAGGAGGTTTAGGAGGCACCTGGATCCTGGTCGGGTCATGGAGTGCCTTAGATCACAACTCTGCTCTTCTCCTCTGTAATGTTTGGTCCTCCTCCAGCCCAGATACGGAACTGGCGATCTAACCCCTGAGTTTCCCTCACTGTCTGACTCTAATGTAGTGAGCTGGGTGGCATCGATGCCCATACTGTCTGAGCTCTCTTCAGCCGGACTTGGCTCTACGGGTCCTTTTCCTTTACCTTTTCCCCCTGTTGGAGGAAGCTTTGCTTGTGTGGTTCGAGAAGGGGCAGCACCGTCGTTGATCACTATTCCCCGTGCTCGCTTGCGGGGTGGTTGGTTCCTTTCTGGTATCTTAGGTCTAGCCATACCTGCAAAACGACATTGAATAAATCACTACGTTAGAAATAGTTTGATAAATTATCAAAGTTTAAAATGTGCAAGAAAACTCGCTGAGTAGTTTGGCGAGTCGCTAAACCCATTCAGCGAGCCAAGTCGGGCTCACCGAATGTTCCAGATTAAAATTTCTTAGAATTCAGCACAAGTCGGTGATGTCCAGGGCCTTTCGGTGATTCGATGAAACCATTCGGCGAACTAGAGGTAGCTCGCCGAATGTTACATAATATTTTCTAAAATTTGGGGAGCAGAAGGGGGATCTAACAGACATTCGGTGAGTGAACTTGGCGAGCTCAAGCGTATTGCCTAATGTTACAAATATATTCCATCAATTTTGAAGAATAAAAAGGTGATCCAAGAGTCATTGGGCAAACCGCTGAACCATTGGGCAAGCTCGACTAAGCTCACCGAAAGGTCCTTCGCGCAGATTTTGACTCCGACCTCCAATTTCCAACCCGAAGCCCACGATACAGATTAAACACATATTCTATGCAATTAAGCCCAGATCCATACCATTAATTACTTCGGGGTACTCAGACTTTTCTCGATTTGGACAAAATTGACCAATCGACGTCTTTTCCCTTAAGAATGACATCACCCGTTCTATCATTGGGAAAAATCAATCGATCGGTGAAATTGGGGTCACTCAGACTTCACCCACACCAGACCCAATCATAAAATCAACACATACCCACAATTTAAATCAGTGAACACACAATATTTGATAATTATAGGCTAAAACCCACATAAACAAGGTACGATAAGGGCATACATTGGCAAAAATCATTCAAACAATCAATATTACGCGGATAATTCAGCAAGGATACAAGCATGCATTTGGTAACTACAAAAATGAAAGCGGGGTTCGAATCACCAACCTCAAAATCAGAAAAAGTAGTGCTAGGCAAGCAAATATGAATGATAGACTCAAAGATTCCCCGAGTAATTGATCCCCATATAAAATTAACAAGCAAAAAGATTTAAAAATGGGTTGTGAAAATGCAAAGGTTGGAAAATATGAAATGAAAGAAGATTTTGCATTTAAAACAGTTAAGGTTCCTTTTTGACCCTTCAGTTCACGCGCCTCTAGGCGACACCCACTTATGTCGCCGACCATTTGGCAATACGCTAAATGGTGCTTTCGCCCGCCAAATTTTATAAAATTCCAGCCCTTTGGTTGGTCAAAACAGTGATCCAAATTGGGCTCGCCGACCTGTTCGGCGACTTGTTCGGCGAGTCGCCGACTGATACCCAAGCTCGCCTAAGTGCCTTTTTTCCCCCCAAAACTTCAAATTTTCAACCTGCACATCGAACACCCGTTATTCAAACAACACAAACAAAAATTAAAAATTTGGGTTGCCTCCCAAGAAGCGTCTTATTTAACGTCGTGGAATGACAAAGACATGCTTTCGCACTTCATTCTTTGGGTTGACCATGGTATCACTCGGTAGACCTCCTTTTGGTCTTGGATTTAAATGAGTCAAAATTTGATTCATTTGTGTTTCCAACTGCTTAATCGATACCGAATATGAAGTAACTATTTGGTTCAGAGATGAGACGTCCTCTTTCATTTCATTTAGCACTTTGTCCGATCCTTATACTTTGTTGAGAATGGATGCAAGCATATCTTCAGTGCGGAAATTTTGAGGATCAGCCCTTTGCTCTTTTATCTTTTGGCGCTTATGGGGAGGTACATATCTCTCTTTGTCATTGTCCCTCTCTCCCCAATTCGTACCACGGTCACGCCATTCTCTATCTTGGTCTCTCCAACCTTCATCACACTCTCTATTCCATCCTTGGTTCCCACCCGGCCTTGTATAGTTCGGACAGAACCCTCCTCCTTGATTTGCATCTTTTTTCTCATTTTTTTGACCTTTTTTACCTTGTATGTTATCTAGAAAATTTGTTTAAAAAATTAAATACACCTTATTTATTTCATTATTTATCATTAAGAATATCATTTATTTCCTTACGAAAAATGAACAAATATATTTTCGAACTATCGTAAATGGTATGTTAATATTCCTCATTATACTTTAAGGTTGTATATACCCTTACCGTCGATATTTTTGGTCATGTATACCCTTATTACTAATCGATTGCCATGTGTCACCATCTAAATAATTTATTAGATTTTATTTATTTTTTATATGAAAATTTTAAAAAACCACCCAGTTTTCATAATTTACCCACCCATGACCCATACTAAAAAATCATGGCATTTAAAATTAAAAAAAAAACAATGTCACGATAAAAAAATGGACGTGATGACACTTGTTTATTTCCACCAAGACAAGTCAGTCTCAACCTAATAAAACCAAAGAAATGCGGAAAACAATAAAACAAGAATGAGATAAAGCGAAAAGCTTATTCATTCTATTAAAATCCCCAAAATCTGGCTGTCACACGTACAAGCCACTAAATACATGAAATGCGGACTTAAGAAATAAATACACCTTCTGGTTGCTTGCTGGGTACTATTAGAACGATATTACTGTTACTGCACTCCACACACACTATTACTGCTTAGTGTTTTACTGCATAGGTTGTTAGATATGTATCCACCACTTTAGGAGTTTGTTTTCTTATTTTCCTAGTTTGTTGGTTTAGTTTCCACGGTAGGAAGGACTCTCTAACAGAGACTCTGTAATTTATTTTGTATATATATCAGTTTTTAATCAATTAATAGAGATATCTTTTGCTTCATCTTGCTCAATTACTTATATAGTTTCAGAGCATACATCTTAACTCTCCTGAGTTTTTTTTTTCCGATCCTCTGACTACCACCACAGACTCAGTCTTACCATGCCTGATAACGTAAGGAATGCAGACTCCACTGTCAGCTACCCTAACCTTGTTGTTCAGTTTAATCCAGTGTCGCAGCTGCCGATAAAGCTTGTTGGCAGCCACAACTTTTCCACCTGGAAAGCACAGGTTTCCATGCTTATGCGTGGGCATAATTTGTTCGGCCATCTTGATGGTTTTTCTCCCGCTCCTTCATCAACTATCACAGAAAATAGTAGAGAGGTGGCGAACCTAGCTTAAAGCACTTGGTTCCGGCAGGATCAATTGATCCAGAATGTCATAATGGCTTCTGTCGACCCGCCTATTGCTTCAACTGTGGCTGCCGCCTCCACCGCTCAACTTGCTTGGGACTCCCTGCACCTAGCTTATGCCAACAAGTCCCAAACATGAATATTTAGCCTTTGTGATCAGCTCGCACGCCTCTCAAAGGGCTCCCTTCCGGTCACAGATTATCTCCATCAAGTACGCTCTATCTGCAATGAGCTCGCCATTGCCGGTGCTACAGTCACCAACGATGAGTTGGTTGTGAAATACTGAGTGGTCTTGGGTTAGATTTTTGTGAGATTTCCGTTGCAATTCTAGCAAGAGATTCCATCATCTCGTATGATGAGTTGTATGCGAAACTAATTGACTATGAACTCTTCCTAAGCATGAGGAATTGAAGAAAGAACCTCCTGCAATAACTACTGCAATGGTCACTCATAACAGATCCCCTAATTCCAACAACCGCACTGCTCGTCGACCCAACAACAACTCACAATCCCGTCCCAACAACCGTCCAAATGCTCCTGCACAAGGGCGTTACACCAATAACCATGTTCGTTGTCAGCTTTGCAATAGACAGGGTCATACTGCAAATGTTTGCATGTCACAGTCTCACAATCATTTAGAGGCAAAGGCAAATTTTCTTTCGCGTAACCACGCTCCAGCAAACCAATGGATTGCAGACTCCGGCACTACACATCATGTCACAACAGACCCTACCAATCTTGATGAATATACCGATTTAGAAGGAATAGCTATGGGTGATGGTAAATGAATCTCAATTACTCATCATGGTTCCACTTCATTAATTGCATCAAATAATGCTTTTACACTAACTGATATTTTCTGTGCACCTGCTATCCACCAAAATATTCTTTTTGTATCAAAATTTTGTCAAGATAATCTGACCTCCATTGAATTTTTCCCATTTTCTTTCTCTGTGAAGGACTTGAAAACGCGATTCCGTTGCTATCTGGTCGGAATAGGAATGGACTTCATGAATGGCCCAATTTCACAGTGAATAAGCCTACTGTTTAAGTTGCCACTACAACAGTTGCTCGCCAAGTTGGCACCGTCGCCTTGGTCATCCCCATTCCAAACTCTTGAACTTTGTTTTGAATAAATACTCTCCCAGTTTCATTAGCGCACAAGTTTTCCTTATGTAATTCTTGTTGTTCAAATAAAGTTCAACGTCTTCCATTCAATTGCTTATTTCTTATCAGTACTGCTCCGTTACAAATACTTTTTAGTGACTTGTGGGGTCCATCGCTTGTCCTTTCCATTGATAAAAAAGCGATATTATTGTGTTTTCATTGATGAGTACACCAAATATATTTGGTTGTACACCCTTAAAAATAAGCATGAGGTTCGAGACATTTTTTCCAAGTTTCATCCCTTAGTGGAAAAATATTTTAAAAAGAATATTATCTCTCTTTATACTGATGGAGGAGGTGAATATAAAGGTCTTGATCCCTATCTCCATTTTAATGGAATTGAACACCTTGTTTCCCCTCCTCATACACCACAGAGTGGCCATCGCAGAGCGTCGTCATCGGCACATCGTTGAAACTGCCAAAACAATTTACATAAGGCATCCTTAACTTCACATTTTTGGTCATTTTCTTGTCAGCATGTCGTCTATCTTATTAATCGATTGTCCACACCATTGTTAAACAATACATCGCCTTATGAAAAACTGTTTGGTGTCACACCCCGATACGATTCACTTAGAACCTTTGGTTGTCTATGTTACCCATGGCTTAAGCCTTACACCACCAATAAACTTGAGCCTAGGTCCACTCCTTGCGTCTATCTGGGCTTCTCTCTGGTTCATTATGCACACCAATGTTTTGATCCTATTCACTCTAAATTTTATATCTCACTTGATATAATGTTTTTGAAAATATTTTCCCCTTTCACACACTATTCTCACATATTCAAAATAAGTCTTTTACGCTCACGTGGGAAGGTGTTGACACTCATCTAGCCACTCAAACTCTTGCCCCTGATATTTCTTCACTTCCTTTGCCTCTTCCAGTACGTGATATTTCTATTGGTGGTCTATCTTATGAGTCCGTCTCTTCCGGCCAGAATCATGCGCGTCCCACGGGCTCAGGTAATTCACTTTCTCCTCTTTCTTCTTCCCCTGCTTCTTTACATCAACCTCAATCGTTTGTCCCTTCATATAATTCAGCTCCCCAGTCTCATCACATAACGTCGTCGGCTCAAAACACCACCTTTGCCACAATCTTCCACTTCTTCTGTTGCACAACCAACAAGTTTGCCCCCAACTCCTCCGCCCCCACCTACTCCTCCAACTCGATGTCCATCACCTCCTCCTCCTCCAACCCGCCCAACGACCCGATCACAACATAATATTTTCTGCCCCAAGAAACCATTCAATTATCTTGTCCAATTACCTGACCATGTTACCCCTTATACCTTTAAGCAAGCTGTAAAGCACCCAGAGCGGCGGTTAGCAATGAAAGCTAAATTTTACGCGTTAATTCGAAATCAAACATGGAATTGGTTCCTCAGAATTCTATTAAGAATGGTGTTGATTGTAAGTGGATTTACAGGATCAAAAAGAAAGTTGACGGTTCAGTTGACCGGTACAAAACTTGGTTGGTTGCCAAAGGGTTCACTCAGCGTCCAGGTCTTGACTATCACTGCAATTTCAGTCCAGTTGTCAGGCCCACAACCATTCGTGTTGTTCTCTCACTTGCAGTTCGACACGATTGGATTTTACATCAATTGGACGTCTATAATGCCTTTTTACAAGGCACACTTGAAGAAGAGGTTTTTATGAAACAACCACCAGGATTTGAGGATGCCTCTCATCCTTCACATGTTTGTCGTTTGCGTAAGGCTATTTATGGTCTCAAGCAAGCGCCTCGCGCTTGGTACAATGAACTGACATCCTATCTTTTTTCTTTGGGATTTCTTAAGTCTCACTCAGATCCGTCTCTATTTGTTCTCCATAGTTCTAATGGTGTTGTGTATCTTTTGGTCTATGTAGATGACATCATTTTTACAGGAAACAATTCTTCAATGGTTCATCAGGTTATCTGTTCCTTAGCTTCCCATTTTTCCTTTAAAGATCTTGGCCCTTTATCATACTTTCTTGGGGTTGAGGTTCACCGAGATGGAAAAGGTCTTCTGCTCTCACAAGCAAAGTATGTTTCAGACCTTCTCCAAGATCTTCTGATGCAAGATTGTAAAGGTGCTTCCACCCCTATGAGTTCTTCTCAAAGTTTTCTACAAAATGATGGTACTCCATTTCATGATGCTACCGAATATAGGAAAGTCATTGGTAAATTGCAATATTTTTCTTTTAGCAGGCCTGATGTTTCTTACTCAGTGAGCAAATTGTCTCAATTTATGCATGCTCCATCTGAAGCTCACTGGAAGGCTGCTAAACGTCTCCTTCGCTATCTCAAAAGCACTGCTACTTATGGCCTTCGAATTGCTCAAAGCACCAGTCTGAATCTCTCTATGTTTTTTGATGTTGACTGGGCTGGCAACCTCACTGATCGAAGTTCCACAACAGGTTATGTTATTTTTCTTGGCCTTACTCCAGTTAGTTGGTCATAAAAAAAAACGTACCATTGCTTGCTCGTCTACTAAAGTAGAGTATCGGGTTGTTGCTAGTGTTGTTGATGAGACCACTTGGGTGGAAAAGCTTCTCAAGGAACTCCATGTTCATCTCCCCATACCACCTACGATCTTTTGTGACAACCTTGGTGTCACCTACTTATGCGAGAACAACAATCTTCACAGCCGCATGAAGCATATAGTTGTTGACTTCATTACGTTCGCCAATAGGTTGCCAATAAGCGCCTTATCTTCAAGCACATTCCTAGTTCCAATTAGTTGGCTGATACTCTCACTAAGCCACTTCCGAAGAGCTCCTTCCATTGGCATTTGTCCAAACTAGGTGTTGTTGCACCCATCTAGCTTGAGGGGGCTGTATTAGAACGATATTACTGTTACTGCACTCCACACGCGTTGTTACTGCTTAGTGTTTTACTGCATAGGTTGTTAGATATGTATCCACCACTTTAGGAGTTTTTTTTCTTATTTTCCTAGTTTGTTGGTTTAGTTTCCACATTACGAAGGACTCTCTAATAGAGACATTGTTATTTATTTTGTACAGTTCTTAATTGATTAATAGAGATATCTTTTACTTCATCTTGCTCAATTACTTATAGGTACCATGTTGTTGGTACTCACCCCTTGCTTTTACACAAGTGTAGGTTCTGAGCCCGGAGTCGCATGATTTCTTTCTCCTTATTCTGATTTTGAGGCTTGTCGAGGAATTGAAGAGGTAGTTTCTTGTCACTTCGGTGGGCCCTCTTTTTCCCTTTCTCTATACTTTGTTCTATTTGAGGAACAAAGACTGAGACTTATACTTATTTCTAAATTCCGCATTGTATGTATTTAGTGGCTTGTACACGTGACAACCAGATTTTGGGGTATTATTTAGAATGAATAAGTTTTTCGCCTTTATTTTGTTCCAGTTTTATATTTTTCACATTTCTTTCATTTTCGTTGGGTTGACGCTGACTTGTCTTGATGGAAATAGACAAGTGCCATCACGTCCCCTTTTTGGATCGTGACAGATTAGGCATTACCTATAATCATGTATTAATATAGCAAAATACATAACATGTGCCTTCCATATTTTTCCAATCCACCTTGACCGTGATTGTTTCATGATTGAACTACTAAATAGTTTCTTGTTTAAATGTTTGTATAGTGTAGTCCTTGTATGAGCCATGGACTATAAGGAGTAACAAACACTTGCAAGAAAATTTCATGTATATTTTTACAATGAAATGTTTATAAGAGATCTAAGAAAATTAGGTAATCTAATATAATATAACCGATTAAAATACACTAATAGTATCGTAAATTATGTTTTATTACACTTCTTCAATGTTGTTCACTTGTCTAATATTCTCTTGAATATAAATAATTTTCTAGTACGGTTTATCATGCACTCACCTGCACTAGTTTCATTGATGTACAACAAGTTTGATATTTCAGTATGAGAAGAAAGACTGTCTTCACTCTATTTCTATACGGAAAACAGGCACTTCTAATTAAGTTATATAGTAAATAAACGATTATGATGTCTAATAATTTCAGAGTAAATTGTTTATTGTAGAAAATACATGAATTTATTTAGTCATATCTAAATATAAATTTGCAGATGGGGAAGTGCTACTCCTTAGCATAAACACTAGAAGTTGCGTGGGATTGTATATATGACATCGAAAGGACCATTTGGATTATGATTTCAATTTGATATCATTCAGGACATGTTCGTTCAACACATTTTTATTTGTTTTCCAAAAATCACGTTACAACCTCTTATTCTTATAAATTTATCTACTAATTTTTTGTATTTTTTACCTCAAAAAAAGCTATTACTAAATAAGTAATAATAAATTTAATTTGATGTAGTAACATTACATTTTAAAGCAAATCTATCATAACTTGTATTAATTTACAGTAAAATAGAAGTCCAATCTCATACATTTTCATATAAAGTAAGAGTTATATGATAGCATCCATGGACGTTATACTCCATTGAAGGACAAAGATGAAATTTTAAAAGTTTCAAGAAGGCCCATGACAAGATATCAAAGCAAGGAGTCTGTTTACAAGCCCAAGTGCTTCAATTGTTGATTCAAAGGTGTCTTGTTGGATATGTAGAGTTCAAGTCTAAGGGATATGAATTGTCCAACTACTACAACTATATATTTGGTTGTACAAGTTAATGTACAAGGAGCAATATTGGGGTCTGAAATTCAGCTCAGAAGAGATCCAAAGTAGTGCCCAAAAAGAGGTCAATTTAATCCTTAAGTGAAGCTAACCACATAAATAACTAAAGAAATCTAAGGCTTTTATTTTAATAGAAAAAAAGTGAAGCTAAAACCAACAGCCCAATCAAGTCCAAATGAGGCTCAAAAGACACAATCAAAAGAGCCCCAAAAGGCCTTAGTCCAACCACAAATATTTGGGCTTTAGTTTCTAGCTTGAATACTAACCTAGGGTTGTATTTGCCTAAGTTCTAGATGATTCTTGTAGGGTTTATTAGTGCAAGTAGCCTCCTTTTTCCTCCTATAAATATAAGTACTTTTTTGTTCATTAAGAACACAATATATTAAAATTATTGATAATTATATTTACATTGAAACTTTGATAATAACCTTAAGAGTTCTTTGAATATTTGTGGTTTGTACTTTAAGAAGTTATCTTTCAACATTTATAAGGTAATTTTCAAATGATATTTTTATTCCTTTTTGGTATTTATCTATTGTGATTAGTTTCTACATATTAACTGTTGTCTTAAATTTTACTAATAAAGGGTCAGGATCCAAATTTATTATTTAAATTCGTCATCTGAAGTAAAGGCATTGAATTTCTCCTCGTAGATCTATATGTTATTACTTGGACTTTGTCAAAGCTTTGAAATCACGTTCTTATAAATTCTTAGATTTTCTCATATCTTTATTTCTTGTTTTCATATTTTCTTTTCCAATTTGCTTCCGCACTTCTATATATTCAATTTTTATATTTAGGATCTCCTTAACTCGTTGTTATGACATTATAATACAATCAAGAAAGATTACAATTATATATATAACCTGTTGGGATATACACTATTAACCAAGTGTTAAGAAATAATATTTATTATAGAATAAATATTTGCTCAATTTTAATAGATTATATATTCGTTTATGGTGTCTGTTTACTTATATAGTAGATGATTTAGTGTGTAGAGTTTTAGCTTATACACAGAGGATTAAATCATCGGTTCTTATAAGTATAAAGTTTTTTTTTCACAATCTAGGATGGAAATTGGACATGTCATCGGTACGATTGTAGCACAAGATTATATGTAATTTATCTTGATTATGGGAACGGTATAGTTCCAACTTCTTGTGCAAGTGCATTTTGTATGTATTGAACGGGACCGAGTAAAGATAGTTTTTTTAGACTGACTGACAAAACATATTCTCTAAACTATTAAATGTACTTATATTCTTAATCCTAATATAACTATTATGATCTGTATATATTAATTATCGTTTTGATTTATTAAAAGGTGAGATTCTGAGATGGGTCAATATGCATGGTAAGTTGGATGATAATAATATATATTAGTGAAATAATAAGTTAGTTGATGGAATCCATGTCTCGTTATAGAGATTGATTGATATGCCTTTTTGAGAAACTTATAAGTTTTCATCATGTCAAACCTTGCACGTGGATTTATGAATCCGACACATGAAATAAGTTAAGTAGTGCTCTAAAGGAAATTAATCATTAAGTTAAATTCGTCAGTAATTTAATTTATTGATTAGTATCTGAAATCTTAACATGGGGAATTACATAAGTGTTTAATGGGGAATTATGAAATATAAATAGAGGAGTGCAATTACGAATTTCTAGTGGAATGATTTGTAATTTATTATGGTAAGAGTAATTCAAATTAATTATTTGGAATTATTTCCATAATAGGAAGCCTCAGTAATTAATTTTGTGGTCCCTCCAGTGCCCATATTTAACTAGAACTCAGAATCCTATTTCTTAGGGAAAAAGGAGTAGGCGTGGGTTTTCTTCTCCTTTTTGGATTGGGGAAGAAATCTCTATAAATAGAAATTCTCCTGTCTTAGAAAAAGATTGATTAGTTTTCTATTCGATACTTGCCCACCCAAGTATTGAGAGAGTTCAGATGTGAACTTGAGATCACTGTAGAAGACCATAACTATCTTGTAGATTCACTTGAAGGTCTGTCTAACTTGGGGATTCGCTTGAAGGTATCTGTTCACGCTTCAAGAGGTATTTATCGAATTAAATGTCAGTATGTTTATGTGTTCTAGATGATTATGTGGTCTAGCATAAACGATATTGATTATCTATTATTCATGTAAGCAGTAAGATTATGGTATGTTTCCGCTGTGCATATAGTTTTCCAACAATTGGTATCAGAGCTTTGCTTGCATCTAAATAGATAATCTGAATAAAATACATATGTAGTTTTATATGATTGCTGGAAAAAAAAATGGAAAAGAGGGGTTAGTTTGACGGCTACGGCGGTAAAGTCGATGAGAAAGTTGAACAGAAATCGGAATCTCTTTTACATAATTTTTTTTAAAAACAATTATGCACATTGTTAGATTTTCTTGGCGGAGGTGATTGTTTTCAAATTATAGTGGATTTGTGCTTCTGACTTGCATTGAATAAGAGCAAATATGGCTTAGGAGTGGTTTGATATTAGGTCAAAGTGGTCCCACTGGATTTGTTCAAAAAGTTTTTGTGTAGAAACATTAAGTGGGTATTGATTTTTTCCTAAGAACTGTTGCTATATGTATAATTCTTGCCAAAGTGATACTTTTGTTCTTGAAGTTCACGTGTAGAAGGCAGCACAAGACATGTTAATTAAGATAATGTTATTGTATATGCTTTTATGATTAGTCCAATAGGCATCTTTGCTCTAATGTGATTCGTAAATCATATAATCTTTGGTATTTTTCTCTCTTAGTTGAACAATTATTTGAGCATTATTCTTACGTACATATATTATAAATTAAGAACTTTGTGATTAATAAATAGTTATCATTAATGTGGTTTATTTATTTGGAATCAATACGAATTCTTAAAAAGTTTTATATATGTGAGATTACAATATATGAATTGAGAAAAATGATTAATAAATAAGATCTATGAAAGTGGTCTATTTATTTGAGTCATTAGAATATTCTCAATGTATCATGTATGGATTGTTCTTCATAAATGTATACTAGTAAATGTTTGTTTACTCGGAAGGAGATTTACCTTTAGATACTAGTAACACTTAAATTAATTCATGAGAAGAGATATTAAAGATTTTCACCTGTTTAAAGGGAGAAATATAATATATTGAATTCTCAAGTGTATTAATTGAGAGAACATTTTGTTGTAAGAAGGTTAATTGTGTGTCTTAGTCAAAGAAAAGACACACCATGCCTTATGCTCATGAAATAATTATAAGAAGAGAATGAAAGTGTGAATCAAGTTATTTTAATCTTTAACTATGCCTAAAATGGTTATTTTTCAAATTTGGTCATAGTTCAAGTAATCATGAATTTTATGATCTTTGATTGACTTCAAATTTGATGGTTCCATCGAAAATCGTTTAGATGGGTTTAGGTAGTTTGTTGGATTAAATTTTGATTTGAATATGATAAGATCATTCTTTATGTTAATTATGTTTATGTTAAATTTGGAACATGATTACACATGGTTATTTAACATGAATTGATATGTGATAAGAATGTATGTCATATTGTTTTAATTCCTAAAGATGCTTAAATTACTTATATTTGATTTTAGTCGTGGCTTTGGAAATAGTTTTTTTCCAATTGACCTGAAATTTAATAAGTTCATTGGTAACAACTTAGTAAGAAAAGTACTTATTGCTATATGATTATATTTTTTGAGGTCATTAAAATGATTTTAAAGTTGTTCTTTGGAATTAAATGTGATTTAGTATGAATGACATCCTTTATATTGGTTTTATTTATGTTATATGTGGTACATGATTACATGTGATGAATTGACATAAATTGAATATGATATGGATGTAGATCTATTCATTTTTCCTCAAATTGTTTAAATCTGAATTTGATCATAGCTTTGGAGATAAATATTATTTTTGAACTCCAATTGATCTGAAATTCGATAGGTTCATCAGAAACAATCAAATTTAAAATACTCATTGTTATGCAGTGATTTGGTAATTTGAGGTCGTTCAGATGATTATTTTTAGATAATTTTTGTATCTTGAAAAATTAATTTTACTGAAAAATTACTCAACTATGATATATAGTGGTGGTAGAGTTTGCTCTCTATGGTCTTCATGACTAAATTTTAGTGAAGTATTAAGTTCATGTGTTGGCTTAGACCTTCCTCCATAACGGATGAAATTAATACAAGTCATTAAAGTTTAATCTCTAGTTTTGATTATCTGTATTGACTCTCCTAAACTGAGTAATATTTGATTGGATCAATGGATCTAGGGATAATGATATTCAGTTGACTTAAAATAACATATACTCTCCATCTGAGTTAGCTTTTGTTCTAAATTTGTTGAAGTGAATATCTGACTCCACGTATGTATGTTGCATGAGTAGTCATTTTTTCATCAAAATTTATTGTTCAAGATGCATTGATATCTATGAGGTATGTTTTTTGAATTTTAATATTCAATGTATACATAAACATGCTTTTCTTTTGGAATTTTAGAATTTTGTTCTTTATTCTTAATTCATGTATCTATTTCACAAAATGATGATATATGATAAGAATTACTGAGCGGGAAAATCTTAAATTCTATTTTGGCCAAACAACGTTTTCAACCAAATTGATCATAGTTTTGGAATTTGAAAAAAAAAAGAACTCTGATTGATCTGAAATTTGGTAGATTCATATGAACGACCTAGTAAGAAACTAATTTTTTTGGATCATTATATGAGTTTTTGGTCATATTTGATTAAATAGTAGTGAAGTATTAATTTTATGTGCTGGCTTAGACCTTCCTCCCTATCGGATGAAATTGATACAAGTCAGTATGTATTTAATCGTCTAGTTTTGATAATCTGTATTAACTCTCCTAAACTGAGTAATATAGGATTGGATCAATGTAACTAGAGGATTTTCACTTGACTTAAACTAACAGTAGACTCTCCAACTGAGTTAGGTCTGTATAAGTTTATGGAGTGAATAATCGGTCATTGTACATGTGTATTGCATGAGTAGTTCTCCAATCCCATCGATTGGCTATTCGAGATGCATGGATATATATGTATAAATGAGCCCTGAATTTTGTTATTTAGGATTATTCGAAATATTATGATCTATTTAAAGTATTATATCTCATATTCTCAATAGACTTTACACACCCACTTAGTACTACTTAAGCTTTTCTTTTGGTAGAGATAAAAATATTAATTCAAAGAATGCATTGTACATGTACCTTATGTTAGAAGGAAGTATTTTCAGTTTCTAACTAGATAAGAGATGAATATTTGATATATTTATTTATAACTCTCCTATCATTGAGTTTGATGAATATTTCATTTCTTGTGGTCTATTGATGCATGATTTTTTTTATTAATATTATCTCGCATAAACTGAATTTTATTAATCTATCTCATAAGAGAAAGTATCTTTTAGATTGAATGAAACTTATTGTACACTAGCGTCTAAGTTATTTATTTTGAATAGAACTTCGAGGTTGGTTAATGGATGGACATAACGGTTCATTGAAAGTGAAGTCACTACCAACATGTGAGTTATGTTCAGAAGGAAAAATAACTAAGAGACCTTTCCTATTAAAAAGGAAAAAGTAGTAGTGATAAGTTAGAATTATTCTATTTTGATTTGTGAGGTAAATGAACATTCAGGCAAGAGGTGAATTTGAGTATTCTGAGTTTTTCACAAACGGTTACTCATGATATGAATATATATTTTTTGATGTTTTGTTAGTCTGAATGTCTAGATAAACTGATCAAAATATTTAAGACAAACGAAAATAGCATCATGAAAAATATATATAAAGTCACTGCAATCTGATTGTAGTGACGTAAACCTCTCTGCAGAGTTCATGAGTCACTTATCTTATAGAATAATTGCATTTCAATTGTCTACACCAGACACTCTATAATAGATTGGTGTAGAAGAGAAAAGAAGTAGACTCTTATGAAGATGATAAGATTAATTATTGACTTATTATTAGTTATTTTGTTTCTTTTGGGATAGGTTCTAATAACTACATATCACATTCTGAATTCAATTTCTTTCAAATCAGAACCTTGAACAACTATAGAACTAGTTGGATTTGACGTAAGTCTAATCTGTGACATGTTCAGTTATAGGATTGTTCAGCACATGTGCTGAGTGGGAGAATAAGAAAATTGGAATTAAGAACGGAATGTGTGTGTTAATTAAATATCCTAAAGAATGAAAGAAGGTTTATTGTAGTGTCTTAAAGAAAATAAGACAATTGTTAACACAACTGTCTGATTTCAAGAAAAGGATCATTTAGTAAACCATGTTCGTAGAAGTAAACTAGTTTTACAGGAATTGAACAAAGAAATAACAAATAAGTCAATTATAAATTCAGACGCTCAAAAACATCTAATCGGTATGTCAGAAATGACGTTCCATTGCATTTAAGTAGTGGGAGAAACGTTGCTAGACATAAGAAAACTACTACCTCAAGTAGTGGAAGTGATGTTGAGCAAATTGAAGAACACTACATGAAAAGTTGTTAATATTTCAATATCGAAAGATTTTGAAGAAAATATTAAGACTCAAGATCATGAAAGTGTAATTATGTAGTGCTTAGTTGTAGTGGGAGAATCATAGCGAAGATTGATTTGTTTTGTATGCTTGAGAGAACTTTTATGATCTGAAAAGAAGTACACTCTTGAAAGGTTTGATGAGAAGCTCTCTCAAGATCTAGTACAAAATCGATTTGTTACGACGAAGCACTACTAGACAAAATTGCATGAGAAAATAGAAATAAAGGAATGCTTGTGAAAGTTGTAAATGCATAGTTAAAAGTCTAAGTGGGAGATTGTTAGGGTATATACTATTAATCATGTGTTTAGACATAGTATTTTAACAATTTTCAAGATTAAATATCTAAGTGGGAGATTGTTAGGGTATATACCATTAGCCATGCATTTAGATATAGTACATTATAACAATTGTGATGGTTAAAAGTCTAAGTGAGAGATTGTTGGGATATATACTATTAACCAAGTGTTAAGAAATAATATTTATTATAGAATAAATATTTGCACAATTTTAATAGATTATATATTAGTTTATGGTGTCTGTTTACTTATATAGTAGATGATTTAGTGTGTAGAGTTTTAGCTTATACACAGAGGATTAAATCATCGGTTCTTATAAGTATAAAGTTTTTTGTTCACAATCTAGGATGGAAATTGGACATGTCATCGGTACGATTGTAGCACAAGATTATATGTAATTTATCTTGATTATGGGAACGGTATAGTTCCAACTTCTTGTGCAAGTGCATTTTGTATGTATTGAACGGGACCGAGTAGAGATAGTTGTTTTAGATTGACTGACAAAACATATTCTCTAAACTATTAAATGTACTTATATTCTTAATCCTAATATAACTATTATGATATGTATATATTAATTATCGTTTTGATTTATTAAAAGGTGAGATTCTGAGATGGATCAATATGCTTGGTAAGTTGGATGATAATAATATATATTGGTGAAATAATAAGTTAGTTGATGAAATCCATGTCTCGTTATAGAGATTGATTGATATGCCTTTTTGAGAAATTTATAAGTTTTCATCATGTCAAACCTTGCACGTGGATTTATGAATCCGACACATGTAATAAGTTAAGTAGTGCTCTAAAGAAAATTAATCATTAAGTTAAATTCGTCAGTAATTTAATTTATTGATTAGTATCTGAAATCTTAACATGGGGAATTACATAAGTGTTTAATGGAGAATTATGAAATATAAATAGAGGAGTGCAATTACGAATTTCTAGTGGAATGATTTGTAATTTATTATGGTAAGAATAATTCAAATTAATTATTTGAAATTATTTCCATAATAGGAAGCCTCAGTAATTAATTCTGTGGTCCCTCCAGTGCCCATATTTAACTAGAACTCAAAATCCTATTTCTTAGGGGAAAAAGGAGTAGGCGTGGGTTTTCTTCTCCTTTTTGGATTGGGGAAGGAATCTCTATAAATAGAGATTCTCCTAACCTAGAAAAAGATTGATTAGTTTTCTATTCGATACTTGCCCACCCAAGTATTGAGAGAGTTCAGATGTGAACTTGGGATCACTGTATAAGACCATAGCTATCTTGTAGATTCACTTGAAGGTCTGTCTAACTTGGGGATTCGCTTGAATGTATCTGTTTACGCTTCAAGAGGTATTTATCGAATTAAATTTCAGTATGTTTATGTGTTCTAGATGATTATGTGGTCTAGCATAAACGATATTGGTTATCTATTATTCATGTAAGCAGTAAGATTATGGTATGCTTCCGCTGTGCATATAGTTTTCCAACAATTGTTGTTATAATTATATAACCTCGTTGTGATCATCTCATTGTTTTGTTTTGATTGTATTACATAATTATAACAGTGAGGTAAGAGAGATCCTAAATATAGAATTGATTATTAAGAAATGCGGGAGAAAAATAGAAAAGAATCTGAAAACTAGAAATAAAGATATGGAAATTCAAAGAAGCACTCCATGAATTTTCAAGAATGTGATGTTTAAAGCCTTGACAAGATTAAAGTTACAACTTATAATTTTATGATAAGAAATCTAACTCTTTTACTTGAGAAAACTAATCAAAATGATAGGTTGGGATCTTAACTTTATGAGTAATTTAAGACAACAATTAGTATGTTAAAACTACTCACCTTTTAAAGAATACGAAAAATAAATCAAATAAGAAAATTATCTTATACCATGAATTATGAAATATTGAAAGATGAATTAAATTCTTAAAGTATAAGTCATGGAGGTCCAAAACGTTCCTTTATTGTTAATGTTGACATTGTTTGATAAAACACATAAATAGAGTATATTAAAAGTAAATTAATAAAAAATATTATTTACAAAACCCAAAACATTAGGAGAAGAAAACAAAATTAAACCAAAACTTACATCACAAATAAAAAGTACGTTTTTCTCATATCGATCTGGCTCGGTATCTTTTGAGTTTTGACAAATAATTATTTCTTCTAGAATTTTTTTTTTATTTCTTCTAGAGCTCTGCGTATAAAATTTACAGAAGAAAATATAAATAATCAGTACTCGAACATGTATATATTCACATACATACACCTAATATAAATACGGTCATTTAATACAAGCCAACAAATTTCTAGAGCAAATCAGATTCAAGCTTTAAAGGGGTAGTTTTAATTTAAAAAATATTTTACTATTATGGTTTTTTTCTCTTATCATATATTTTATCACTCCTTAATTTAAATATTATAAAGATAATCTAGGCGATGTGACACCTCTCTATGACCTCCATTTGTATTTATCTTTTTTTTCTCCTTTTTTGACATTTTTTCCTTAATTAAATTAATTATTGTATTGTTACAACACCAGAAGCTTGTAGGAAGGTTTTAAATGATGATGAAGCCTTCAAGCCTGGCTTCGATCAGCTCCTGTATAAGTAACATAAGTCCAAATTGTAACAACAGATATACATTTTCTCAATCAATAACAATCTCCGCTCTTCTGGAAATTGTAGAACTCAATTAGGGTTCTAGAACTGTTCAAGAACAAGTTTCAAATTATAATTTATATTTACCTCACCGTGACTACTGATCCTGAGATTGATATTTTCAAATCGTTTTCTCAAGCTAACTATAGAAGAAAACAAAATCTGCCAAATATACACAGGTTCTTTTAGCTATGTTTTCCTCAAAGCTATACAAAGCTAATTAAATCAAACTCAAGTTTATCTTGCTGCGTGCTTACCAACGAAAATGAGAGATTGAGAGATCAAGAAAGAGAGATCGAGTGGAAAGAAATAGAAAGAGAGATTACCTCTTGCTTCATGCTTTAGATCGAGCAGAAAGAAAGAAAATTTGATTTGTGCTTCAGATCAAATCTATCGTAGCCATGGAAAGAAGCTTCTAATGAATCCAGAGCTTCAGATGTAATGGAGAAAGAGAGATTGAGTATTTGGGAATTTGAGAATGAAATAAAACTTGACTGAAGAGAGTTTTTGGGTATTTGAGGATAAAAGAGTAAATGAAAAGTGATATTAAGGGTTAACTTTTAGTATAAACTATTCTTTTCTTCTTAAAATGTGTTTTTAATAATCGATTAAATTAATCTTTACATGAATAGGTATGTTTTGCCGGCTAGTGTCAAGAAACAATCTGCTTATGTCAACTATTAATGGGGTTGGAACAATTATATTCATTATTTACGAGTTTATTTTCCTGTATTTTGCACCTAATAAAGAAAGGAGTCAGTGCCCTTTTAATATATCTAGCAGTTTTTACTGAAAAAGGTGTTTTATTCAATGTTTTAAATTCATGGAGAAAGCAGAAAAGAAGTTTTGTGGTATTGTTATCACCAATGTCTGGATAATAATATATGGATCACCAATTTCAATCATAGAAAGACTAAGTTATTAATTTAACACTTTTTGTTTGTATTTGTTTTCAACTTTCCTTTGATAGTTTTGTTATTCATACATGTAAAATATAGTGATATGAATGTACTCTATGATAATTTGATGACATAAAGCATACATCACGGACACATTCAAATTCTAAAATCATAGAATTAAGGTGGTTAGTACACTAGACACTCATGTCGATGACTCCTCCATTAGTCATCTTAATAACTAATCAAGCAATCAAGAATTCAAATGTTGTTGTAATTAGGGAACTGGTCATGACTACTATTAGCAATCAAGAATCCTTTACAACAAAAGAAACAAGTCAATTTGAAGGCACTACCAATTGATAAGGTACATAAGATTTGTTGGAATCATTATATTTGTTAACTTTACTTACATGTAAGCATAATTATAGGCACCAATGCAAGGGGTTGTCACGACCCAATCCACCGGGCCATGCGGGGACCTACACACTAACACCTAAGTAAGAGAACCTTCATATCCCAAGAATTAAACATGCGGAAGATTAACGAAAAATGGAGATAAAAGAAATCATAGGGTTTTCATATATAAAACTTTTAAACAATTCCGAGTTAAAATTTGTAAAATAACTAACACCCCCAAGAATCTAGTCTAAACAAGTATAAGAGCTACTAAGAGTACAATTGAACAAAATAAATAAAAGACAAAGCTCCTACCATGCGGAAGGAAAAGTAGAAGCTGCTGGAGAATTCTTCATCTTCCCATAATGAAACCTCACCAACCTGCATCCAAACTATGTAAAAAAGACATAACAAGAGTAGTATCAGTACAAACCACACGTACTGGTAGGCATCATCGGTCAACCCGACGTCTACCACATAACATAAGAAATCAACTAGTAAAATCATGCAATAGAACCCCTCGCTTCTCCACCTTTACCTTCTCTCGAAATACCTCTGAATTACACTAGTACTCTAACTATCAACCGCCTTCTCGGTCAACCTACTTACCAGGTTCTTGATCATAGCCTAACCATTCTAACCCATAGAAAAGTTCCCAAATACAGCTACATGCATTCCAACTAACCGCTCACGTCATACCCTTACTTTCTCTTCATATTACCCAGCCATGGCCATATAGTATGTTACGCCAAGCTTTCTAACCAACAAACGCACATCCCTTTCTGCAAAGTGAAATCAACCTAAGCATTTACATTACGTACACTACCCTCACTTCTCACCATTACAACACACGACACCCTTTACTCGGACATTAACAATTCTTGGAACGTTGATTCCGGACCTACCGCATCACATCCCGATTGGGTTTGCCCCTTCCGGTTCATTCAACATCAAGGTACATATCAAGTTTACTCAACATAGAAGAACAATCAAGTAGATCAGCATATTCATTTACAACTTCGGAAAACACATCAAATATCACTTACGAACCATGTTCAATTTCACAACCCTCAATATATACAATTATATCAAATCATTGGTCCTCTCATGGAACCGAAACCCAAATAGTTAACATACCAGAACATGGTACCCGATCCAATGTTTATGCCAGAACGTGGTAACCGATCCCATAGTTATGCCGGAACATGGTAACCGATCCAAGTTAGTGTGTCGGAACACAACACCCGATCCATTCAACAAGCCACAACCACAATTAAAAAGTACATTCTTATAATCATAAAATCAAGTCATGATTCCTGACATTCATCATTCATATATCTTTGTGTACAATTAACATGATCAACTATGCAACATTCGTATACATATATGTATCATAATGAAGCAAGAACAACATATACCACACAATCATGGGATCACACCCATTACAATGAATCATTTAACGACACATATCACTTAACCATAATTTGACCAACTTAGCCCTAGTTCATCACCTAAGACTTCTTCCTATGATTAAATCATCTTTTGTTCGGTGCACGAAGGCCTACACATAACTCCTACCATTGAATACATTATATTACACAGTGAGCATAAATTTATAACTACTCAATTAATAAAACCTAGCCTACCTGGGCGCCACGCAACTGCAAGAAGTTTTGGCTTTGATTCTTGTTTTTGGAAATTCGCGACGGTGATCTTAACTGGAAATTTGCAATCCATCGGCCTCGTTACGCTAGAATCCTCTTTATCCTTCCTTCCCAAGTTCAGAGCAGTTCTTGGAGGGTTTCTGGGGTGTTTTACGCCTAAATTAGGTATTTTAGGAAGAAGGGGAAAATAAGATTTCGCGTTATTTGCATTCTGCGTCACCTATCCCGCTCTGGCGCCAACTTACCCCACCGTGGCATCGCGGTACTAGCGGCATATGGCCCGCCCTGGTGGGACAATGACCCAGTATTTCTCAAAGTTTCACTTTTCCTAATTAACGACGCTTCGGGTCATGACAATAGATACCAATTTACCCCTCGTTCGTTCCCGAGCGACTAATGCACGAATCGTCACACATCCTATTTCGGAGTACTCTAAACTAAAGAATTGGTCCATTACAGGATCACGACGAATAATGACTTTTCGAATAATCGGCACACTAAAGGTTTTATACCCAAAGGACTAGAAGAAATTTGAGGCAACATACAATGAAAGAACGCATCCAATTTTCATAACCTGACCCCGCCAGGGCGGCAACCCTTCTACTAAGGCGGGGCCGCTGTGGCGAGTGATCTCCAGCTGAAGCGGGGGATCGGAGGCAGAAAAGGGGAAAATAGGAATCATTTTCCCATTTCTCCTTAAACTTTCAAAAAGTCTTCCGAATTCCTCTCGATCACTCTCCTCCAAACGTAAAAAAAAGGGTAATTTTCTTGTTTATTATGTCCTTTACTTCAATACTTGATTAACAACAGTTGCATGCTACTTTCTAATTGATCGAATTTAAACGATACTTGGGTAGTTATTCGAAAATGACTAGGTTGCTAGTTTGATAGAAAAACATAGCATGGGCACTTTCCTTATGTCCCCAACGTCTCCACAACGTCCTGGGCATAAGGATTTCCTAAAAATATGGTCGAATTGGTACCAAAACCGGTGGTAGAAGTTGAAAGGTCTTCTTGACATAAACTCAAATTTGGGCACGGTTTAGGGGTTTATTTGCTAATATGATTGGATATTTAGGTTCTAGGGTAGTTAATACACTCTGATCTGTTGGAATTCTGTCAAAAATGGGGAATTTGGGATGAAGAGGCGCCATTATCGTGCCTGGTGTTCGTCCCAGATGAAGGCCGCTTTGGCAACCTTTATCCCGCTGTGGCGGCCTCCATAATCCCTCTCTGGTGGGATTTTGGCCGCTGTGGCGGGATATGCCAGACCAGTGGCCTGCATCCCTTAACTCATAAATTTTTCTCTCTTCATTTTAGCCTTAAACTATCTATTCCTATCGTGTTCTAACTTGTATTTAACTCCTTGCAGGCTCTCTAAATGGCAGGTCTAAATGAGGAAAACTTACCTTTCATTCGGTTCCCCAATGCCGCGAGTCGGGAAAGTTATCACGATAATAGAAATAGAGGATTTTGTTGCGAGAGAGGTTTCATTTTACTTACAGATACCCAACGCATTTCGATTCCTTCTTACAGAATGGCTCCTACCGAGCTTAAGGAATTGAAAGATCAGTTGAAAGACCTTTAAGATAAGGGCTTCATCAGACCTAGTACCTCTCTATGGGGTGCTCCAGTGTTGTTCATGAAAAAGAAAGATGGTTGTCTCATAATGTGCATTGTCTATCGTCAGTTGAACAAATTCACAATCAAGAATAAGTATCCTATCCCCAGGATTGATGACATGTTCAACCAACTTCAGGGTGCTAGTTGCTTTTCTAAGATAAACCTCAGATCCGACTATCATCAGCTTAGAGTCAGAGATAGTGACATTCCAAAGACAGCCTTCAGGACTCAATATTTTCATTATGAATTTGTAGTTGTCTTTTGGACTAACAAATGCTCCTGCAACTTTCATGGACTTAATGAATAGGGTATTCAAACAGTATTTGGACTTGTTCATCATCGTCTTTATCGATGATGTCTTCATTTATTCTCAAAGTGAGGAGGAGCATGCAACTCATCTGAGAGTTGTTCTGCAAACTCTCAAAGATTGTCTATTATTCGCTAAGTTCAACAAATGTGAATTCTGGTTGCAGTCGTTCGCTTTCCTTGGTCATGTGGTATCTAACAAAGGGATTCGAGTGGATTCCCAGAAAATTGAGGCAGTAGAACACTAGCCTAGACCTAAATCCCCAACAGATATCAAAAGTTTCTTGGGTTTGCCAGTTATTATAGGAGATTTGTTGAAGGATTTTCATCCATAGCTTCCCCATTGACTAAGTTGACTAAAAAAAAGGTCAAATTTCAGTGGTCAGATGAGTGTGAGAAAAACTTCTCAGAACTAAAGACTGGCTGAGTACAACTTCGGTCTTGACTCTACTAGTTGGTTCAAATGGTTATGTGATTTATTGTGATGCATCCAGGGTCAGACTAGGTTGTGTGTTGATGCAGTGAGGTAAGGTCATAACTTATGCTTCTAGACAGCTGAAGGTCCATGAGAAGAACTACCCGATTCATGACCTCGATCTTACAGCCGTAGTATTTACCCTAAAAAGATTTTGAGACACTGATTGTATGGTGTTCAAGTTTATATATTCGCAGATCATATGAGCCTCCAGTATGTGTTCACCCAGAAAGAGTTAAATCTCCATCAGAGGAGATTGCTTGAATTCCTAAAGGACTATGACATGAATGTGCTTTACCATCCCGGTAAGGCCAATGTAGTGGCCGATGCTCTCAACAGACTGCCTATGAGTAGGGTAGCACATGTTGAGGAATAAAGGAAAGAGCTATCCAAAGTGTTCACTGGCTTTCTCACTTAGGAGGTTTTCTTACGGACACATCAGATAGGGGGTGATAATTCAAAATGGATCAGAATCTTCATTGGTAGAGGAGATTAAGGAAAAACTTGATAGTGATCCTATATTACTTTAGTTGAAAGGTGCAGTTCATTGACAGAAAGTTGAGGTTTTTTCCTAAGGGGGAGATGGTGTACTTCGTTACCAAGGTCGCTTGTGTGTTTCTAACGTGGGTGAGTTGAGGCAGCAGATCCTTACAAAAGCTCATAACTCCAGATATTCCATTCATCCAGGTGCCACTAAGATGTACCGTGATTGACGAGAAGTCTTTTGGTCGAACGACATGAAGAGGGACATAGTAGATTTTATGGCTAAGTGTCCTAATTGTCAACATGTTAAGCTAGAACATCATAAACCATGAGGTAAGGATCAAGAGATTAATATTCCTATATGGAAGTGGGAAGTGATGAACATTGACTTTATTACGGGTTTACCTCGTACTCACAGACAACATGACTCCATTTGGGTGATAGTGGACAGAGTTACTAAGTCCGCTTACTTTTTGGCTGTCATGACTACAGATTCAGCAGAGGACTACACCAAACTGTACACCCATGAGATATTCAGGTTGCATGGGGTTCCTTGTCTATCATCTCAGATAGAGGTCCTCAGATTACATCACATTTTTGGAAATCATTTCAGAAAGGTCTTGGTGCTCAGGTAAATCTCAGTACAACATTTCATCCACAGATGGATGGTCAGGTAGAACGTACCATTCAGACCTTAGAGGACATATTAAGAGCTTGCGTGATTGATTTCAAGGTAGTTGGGATAATCACCTACCTCTCATAGAGTTTGCCTATAATAATAACTTTCATTCCAGTATACACGTGGCACCATATGAGGCACTATATAGGCATAGATGCAGGTCTCTGATTGGTTGGTTTGAAGTAGGTGAAGCAGCCTTGATTGGGACGGATTCGGTTCATAAGGCTATGGAGAAAGTTCAACTCATCAGAGATAAATTAAAGACAGCCCAGAGTCTTCAGAAGTGCTATGCAGATGTGAGGAGAAAGGACTTAGAGTTTGAAATCAATGATTGGGTTTTCTTGAACGTGTCACCTATGAAGGGGGTGATAAGATTTGACAAGCAAGGGAAGCTCAATCCTAGATATGTAGGTCCGTATAGAATCCTGAAAAGGGTTGATAATGTGGCTTATGCGTTAGAGTTGTCAGCAGAACTAACAGCGGTTTATCCAGTCTTTCACATTTTCTTGTTGAAGAAGTGTGTGGTTGATCCGGCATCAGTAGTACCATTAGAGAGTGTGGCTTTGAAATATAGTCTCACCTATGAAAAAATGCCTGTTGAAATTCTTAACCGTCAGGTTTGTAGGTTGAGAAATAAGGAAGTCGCTTCAGTAGAGGTTTTGTGAAGGAGTCAGTTAGTAGATGGAGCTACTTGGGAAGCAGAAACAACCATGATGGCCAAATACCTCATCTCTTTCCTTTCGATTCCGTTTTAGCTTCAGGTAATAGTTCCTCTCCAGTCTCTCAGTTTACTCGTGCATAAATTCAGTCTTAGTATCTTGTCCTTTAGTTGTTCTTCCATTTTAGCATATTTGCATGTTCTTGGAACTCAGTTCAGTTCGATATCAGTTTCTAGTATTTAGTGGTAGGGATTGCAGCTCCTTCCCTCCATACTCAGCTTGTTTAGACTTCATTCGAGGACGAATGTTCCCAAGGGGGAGATATTGTAACACCTTAGATTTGAGAAAATAGAAAAAAATGTAGCTTTCCAGGACCTAGTGCAAGAACCACGGAAGCAATCGACGGTCCGTGGTTTGACACACGATCCATAAGTGGGGTCCATCGTTGGGCACCAAATATTTATGGTCTCTGACCCCACCCACGGTTGACCAGAACGGTCCGTGGTTGGACCTACGGACTGTAGGTGAGGGTCAGCAACCAATTTGAGGGAAATGGTTGTTGGGTTAACTTTAAACGATCATATCTTTTAGCACAAGATGAATTAGGTGGCCCATGACCTATCAAATGAAAGATAATTGAATCTTCTTTCCAACGCCATCGAGTTTGCTAAAATCCTATCTCAGAGTAAAAAGTTATGCTCATTTTAGTGAAGCCTTGTTGGGTAGAGCTTGACCGATGACCCCTACCGACGGTTGGTAGGTCAATCGACGGCCTGTCAGTCCTGTAGTAGGTGGCAATCATCATATTTAAGTCAGGGTCGTTTTGTTCCTTTCCCCTATGTGTTGGGCACTTAAATTACGTCGTTTAATACCTAAACTATGTCATTTTACTCAGTTTAAGACTAATAATCTAGTAGAACCTAACCAAAAACCTTCATTCTCAAAATTCATCGAAATTAGAGCCAAAAAGAAGAGGAAAGTCAACCAGTCCCTCAAGAACAAGCAAGAAGTTTTCTTCAAGTTTCAGCCCTGAAATCGAAGGGTTTTTTCGTAGATTTCATCACTAGGTTTGTGGGATTTCACTAGTGGATTCCTTTTATCCACTAGGTCCCTAGAATTCAATTAGTTCCTTGATTCTACATATCTTGTCTAGACCTAGGGTTTGTAATATCTTGGAGAATTGTTATGATTTCAGTTTCAATGGTTTTGATAATCTAAATATCATGTTTCCTTGGTAGCATTTTTAGTTCCTTATGTGAAACTCAGAACCCTAGTTTGTGTAGATTCTCCTAGTTCATGAATTACACTTGTTAGGTCAGTTAAACAGATAATCATGCTTCAAATTTCGAATGTCACATTATCAATATATAAATGTTGCATTCTCAGTTAGCATGCCAGTATTTTGAGCTACACAGTATTTTAGTTACATTTGTGTCATAAACATATTCAGTAGGGAGTAGACTTAGCACTGAATGGACTAGGGTTCAGCGTACCCTCATTGTCCTGAACTACGTGCCCCCATACGATTATAAGTGCCCTCTGTTGGGCATCAGATTTAGTGATTACGCTAGTCATGCCTTTATACCCCTAGAAAGGTATATTGGGTCCTCTCGATGGGGCGTATACATCAGACTCCACGTGTAGTCGCGTTGTTTTATGTCGATTAATAGTAGCTCCCATAGTCCGACTCCTAGTCCATTGATCAGGTTTTCAGTATATACTTCAGTATTCATTATAGCATGTCATGTTCATGAGTAGCACTTGGTCGTTGCATTCAGTTTTGCTTTTCAGTAATCTTTACAGTATTTACATTCTTGCTCAGTTTACAATATTGCTCAGTTATGCCTTGTTTCAAATTATATATACTTGTTCAACTTAGTATCTATATCCTGCAAGCTCAGTACATTTCAAGTACTGACGTATACTCTGCGCTACATCCTTTTATGATGTAGGTTCAGTTACTCAGTATCCGGATCGTGCTTAGGTCAATTCTCGGTCCGTATTTCAGCATCTTCAGTTGTGAGTCCTCATACTTCGAGGATAATAGACATGCTTTTTATTTTAGTCTTTTAATTCAGTTTTCAGTTTTGTTTTCAACTTAGTTGGAGGCTTTTCAGATATAGTAATAGAATCAACTTTTATTGATGAGTTTATCTTTCAATTATTGTTAAACTCTTAGAATGCTTTATACATTTAGAGTAGATGGGTATTCCCTATTTTCCCACTTATCTATTGTTTAGCTTCCACATAGAATTTGTCTTATTCAGTAATTTTAGTATGCTTATGATATGACAGTTAGCTTGGTGTCACTCGTGATCCTAAATCCCGTGTTACATCAAGGGAGTAGCATCAAGGCTTGACAAGTTTTTTTTACAAGATAAAATTTGGAAAGTTTTTAAATAATATTCTATATGTATTGATTTACATTAGATTTGATCATAAGTCAACATCAAACCAAATCTATCAACTCTTAAAAACCCACCAAAATGATAATCTTAGTTAGAAGATCATTATCATAAAATAGGTAAATAATTTATTATTATTATTATTTGCATTTTTGGTAAGTCAAAGTTTAACTACCTTAAAGGGGTTTTCTCGTCTCAAGGTTTTTTGTAGTTGGTTTGAGTTGTTTTTAGAAGATAATATTTGGAAAATTTGTATATAACATTCTATATGTATTGATTTACATTGGGTTTGATCATAAGTCAATACTAACCCAAATCTATCAAATCTTAAAAACCCACCAAGATCATAATCTTAGTAAAAAGATCATTATCATAAAATAGGTAAATAATTTATTACTCCCTCCGTCCCATTTTATGTGGCACCATTTCCTTTTTGGTCAGTCCCAAAAAGAATGTTACATTTCCTTATATGGTAAGTATTTAAAGGTACAATTCCTCTTTTATCCTTGTTGGTCCCACTTAATCTTAAAATAATACTTCAATACATTTATGAGGAGAGAGAAAAGTGGGTCTACTTTTTAAAGGGCAATTTGGTAAATATTTCAAAGTCTTCATTTATTTCTTAAACTCCGTGCCCGGTCAAACGTTGCCACATAAAATGGAACGGAGGGAGTATTATTATTTGAATTTTTGGTCAGTCAAAATTGAAATACCTTAACGTTGTTCTTGTCTCAATATATGTTAATAACCAAATTTCATTCCTTAGATTGCAAGTACAATATATATATATATATATATATATATATATACTACCTTAAAAGCATGAACTCCAAAACTTGATTGTGGAATTACTATAATACCTACAATTAAAAACACTCAATTTTATTTATTTATTTAACAAATTATATTATATTAAATGAAAAGTTGATACCTTTTCACATTAAAGAGTTACTTTTCCGATGAGTTGTGACTTTTTTGAAGAGTTGTGACTTTTTTGATGGTTGTGACATTTCCGATGAGTTGTGACTTTTCTGGAGGATTGTGATTTTTTCAAAGGGTTGTGACTTTTCCAAAGAATTGTGCCTTTTCCGATGAGTTGTGACTTTTTTCAAAGGATTGTGACTTTTCTGATAAGACACAATTATCACTTATTCATACTACTATTTGTTAGCTATAAATAGAGGGGTTTCCTCTCACTTTTAAACAATCATGTTTTAATGCTTTGTACTATTCTTCTTCTTATAAAT
The DNA here is from genome assembly GCF_900185275.1 of Solanum verrucosum. NCBI lineage: Eukaryota > Viridiplantae > Streptophyta > Magnoliopsida > Solanales > Solanaceae > Solanum > Solanum verrucosum. The sequence continues at coordinate 142,080 of NW_026020184.1, forward strand.
CTCAAGTGTTATTTGCAATAGTTGATTAAGTTCAAAATTCAAGGAAATTCAAGGTACCACATAAGAAAGAGTTGGTGAACAAATCGTAGCAAATCATTCATCAAATCACGTTCATATTTTCCTCTTATAATTTTCATCACATACATAATTCAATATTATTTGTATCCTTTTAGAACATTAATACCCTTTTAATTATCCTACATATTTTATTTATTAAATAAAAGACTAATTTCCTATGAATAGTCACAACAACTTCAACCTTCATGTTTCTTTGTTCATATATCACAATCATTCATTCCTTATAAATCCTTGTGGATCTCATTTCTGTGATAATTTGAGATCATTTAAAATTTTCATTAATGATTCTTCCCCAATCCATGATATATTTCGCTGAAATTTAGGTATTGATTTTCTATTAAAGAAAAAAAAGAAGAGAATAGATAAATGTGCAATTAGCTATGAACTTTGCTTCACGGGAAATTTTTTTTCTTGTTTTATTTCTTTAATTAATTTCTCTTGTGTTTTCATTCAAGAGAGAATTTAATTATAAGTGTTCACCTAATGAGTGAATAGTGACGAATACACACATTGTGGATTATATTTTTATAATAAAATTAATAGATCAAATTGTGGGAGAGACAATAATAATAAAGACGAAAAAGGCACATGATTGGGGTTAGATATTTCTTCTTTATTTTACCATTTTTTATTCTTTTATCGTCAAATGAAGGACATTCTTTTGAATTTTGCTAAAATAACGGGCATCAACGTAGTCCATTGGATTACTAGTTTTCATGTTAACTCCACTATTTCAAAAATAGATTTTCGCTTTAACGTATAATATGATAATAGACCCATGATAATAATTATTTTTAATAGATGTGTTAGTAAAAATAAACGGAGAAAGTAAAATGTTGGTGGCAAGAGATTTCAATCAAATGGAACACTATAGTGAATATAACATAAACATATATTTTCATCTTCCTGTCTTCATTGGCTATGAATTGTTCCGTATAGAGCCCAACCAGGGTGAGAGAAATAGGAGAGTAGGGATGGGGAACGAATGTCACCAACAACACTAGCAGTCTCAAATCTTTGAATAGACTTATTTCTTATTTTTTGTATTTATATTGAGTAAGAAAATTTTTTAAGTATAAATTTCCTGTGAAAATGTTATGTCACAAAATACACTCCTTGCTAGATATATAAAAATAGATAAGAAAATAGTGATTGATCATAAAATGATCTTAAATCAATAAAGATTTTATTAATAATACTTTTAATTTTATTCATCTATTAATTATTTTTATTAAAAAAATTTAATGTTTTATATCACGATACAACTTCTATAAAATACTCGATACTTTCATTAGACAAAAGCTATATGATATGTATGTGGCAGAAGTTGTATAGCTTTTGTCTAATGAAAGTATCAAGTATTTTATAGAAGTTGTATTGTGATATAAAACATTAATTTTTTTTCACCATAGTGATGTTGTTCATATATTAAAATTAAATTATGGTCAAGCTAAATATTTGACATACATTCAAACCTCTATTTAACCATCATTCGTTATAACTACATTTCGCTGTGACAACCTAATTTTCTTTAGAACTAATTTTGATGTTATATTTGTTGTCTCTATAACATTCTACTTATAGAAGTGTTGACATTCACTATAGAAGTATACTTTTTTTTTTTTGTAAAATTATCTCTCTATGATAGCCTTACTCAAATATTAATGAGTAATAATATTTTATAAAATAGATATTACGTATAAAGATAATATATTAAAATATTTATGGTAATCATTATTAGTGTCATGCACATACTAAATTTCAAGTATGAATATTTAATTGAAAAATTGTACTTAAATGGTGTTCATCATTTATGTTCATAACCTCAAGAGGAAAGACTATTGGTGACCTTTTTTATATTGATATTTTTTTTCTAGTTTGTTGGTTGAATAATTTTAGACAATTGAGTGAAGTAAAAAACAATACTTCCGAAGAAATGTTACTTTCACTCCATATTTAAATTTGAATGTATTTTCAAAATGTTTCAATAATATCTCGTCAGTTTGATCTCAAAAAACATGTAACTCGATGACAATCTGTATTAATCATTTAAAAGCACTTGTCCAACGTTCTTTTAATTATAATTATTTACTAAAAATCATTAATTTAGTAATGCTAATTCTATTTTATAACATCGTATATTATATGTGTGTGTGTCTGTATATATATATATATATATATATTAGGAAGCTCCAAAGTAAAAAAGTTGAATTACCATTTTACCCTTATATTAAATCCAAATGTTATTAAACTATTTAATTAATTAAATAGGAAATAGTAGAATTTCTACAATATTTGAGTTGGTATACATGTGACTAAATTAAATAGAATTGTTTTTAAAATAACAGTTATCCTTTTAAATAGATACATGTACATGCTTCATCTTTTAAATTAATTTACGTTCTTAATTAATATTTGTCTTTAATTTGTTGTAATACTTGACCTTTCAACTTTGTAAGTGAATCTTCATATTCCAAATCTATATTTTTCCTATATATACAAATCTTTCAATAGCATTTCCATAGAAATATTTATATGTGATGCAATTTTTGTGTGTGGAGGACTAGAGAAGCATTAATCAAATGAAGAAAATTTCAAGACAAGAGGATCTGTGTCAAAAATTACAAGCCATAATGTGATTATAGTGATGAATAGCACTTCAATTACTAGAATATCGAAGCTTGATATATTTATTTGTTTCTTACTTAATTGTCGAGATTAGAAATATGATAAGACCTCTCCATTTATGTAGTTGAATGTCACTTCCGTTAACTTGTCTTTCAAGATTTTTAACTCTTTTTTATGGTCAAATGTTGAATGTCTATTACTATAGCTTTGTTTCACTTTGCATTATCAATAAAAAGCAGAGAAAATATCGTCTTAGAATTTTTCTATTTTCGTTGGTAGCCTTATGCTAAGCTTGCTCCTATGATTTTTTTTGTTTGTATTTATAATTTTAAGAATGCATTTGATTGAAGGGTGTATATTATTTGCTATAGAAAATAAAATAAATAGAATCATAGTAGTAGTGTATAAGGCATGTAAAAATAGACAATTAATTCCTACAGGCTATTCTAATTTCAAATTATTAATAATTGCATTTTTGCACCTTAAATTTTAAATATTTGTAAAGAATTATTCTTACATGTTCTTGTGGATAAAATCTATATTTTTTTTGACAATTTTTATTAAAATTATCATGAGGTCCAAATCCCAAAGTAAAAAAAATGATAAACCAAAATGCTTAAGAATTTAGATGATCTTTAAACATCCAACCAAATATTGCTCCTATTATATTCTTAACAAAAAAACGTAAAATATATTTTAACAAATTTTTAGTTGTAAAAATATTAATATTGTCATTTTGGCCCTCCAATAAATTAGAATCTGATTTATTTAATTAAATATGAATATTTCTAATTATATAATGACAAAATTTAAATACCAATTGTTGCACTTTAATTCTTTAGTTATTTCCTTCTAATTTAGTTTCCTTAGTTATAAATTTGAATTACTTAATTACATTCTACTTAATGAGAATGCGAATTTCATCTTCTACTCATTAATGTCAAACATTTTATCTTCTTGAAATGTGTATCATGTAACTATTAATTTAATTTCAACATTTTTACTCTATTCTATGAGACAAGAGAGACATTTTAAGGAAGTTAATCATAAGCTAGTCTGCCTCTATTTTTGTTTTTGCTACTTTATTTTGTCTTTTAAAACAAATATAAAATTTATGGAAAGAGGTTGAAAAATACTACAACTTTGGCTGAAATTGCTCTTACGATACCAAACTTTATGGAGGTCCTTTTACCCCCCCCCCTCCCCCGCGCACTATTTGATAGTGTATTTTAAAGGTATATATGTGCCCACGTGGACACATTACTATTTATAATGATGCAATATTTATGATGTTCATGTGGGCACATATATACCTTTAAAATACACTATTAAATAGTGCAGGGTAAAAGGTCCTTTCCAAAGTTCGGTATTGTTACAACAATTTCTATAAAAGTTTAGATATATTTCAGACATTTTCCTCTAAAATTTATATATCAAAATTATATTAAGGGGATGACTAAATGCAAAAAAGTTTCTTCTTATGAGTTAATTATACACTATAAACATTTATCATTTTACTTTTCATAATTTTATTGTAACACAATTAAAATTTTAAAAGAAATTATGTGATTTTTTAATAGTTCATATTCATTGTTTTGGAGTACACGTGCAACGCACATGCCCAGATACTAGTTATTTATATGCTTGATGATGATCATCCATGTTACTCTACTATTTTGGGTGATTGCAGGAAGCTACTGCAACAACTTGGGAACCCTCCGGTAAAACATAGCTATAGGAAGGAAAATCAGATGGCATATAGTTTGACTAAGGAACAATGTCCAAAGCCACACAATTTAATTCAATCAAGTAATCACAATAAGATTTCAGAAATAATAACACTAAAATCATACATTTTAAAAAATGCATCAAATCAACTCAAGAACCAATTCTGAAAATGAGGTTTAATTTCGAAAATCTTTACTTGAAAATGTTATCCAAGGCATTTGGAACCTATTAGTGAAAATCATTTCGAAAAAGAAATTAAAATTCATTCGCAATCACCATTTTAGTCTAGAACTCAAGTTCTAGGTCATTACAGATTGTTGAACATCATTTTTATGAATTAATTTGGTTATTCTTGATTTAGTATTTTGATGTAAGGCCACCATTCGAATAAATTCATTGTCTATCCTTGAACTCGAGAGATGAATAGATAGAGATAGAACGGAGAATACAAGGATCACGATATTTCTTGCACATCACTTATTTATATTTGTGTTTAGGATTGACACTCACACCGTACTTGGTTACAAAATAGGATGAAAACAAATGTTCAACTGTTGAGTCTATCTATCCTCGCTCAACAATGTAGTTAGACGGTCCACTGGGGTAGGAAGTTAGAGATCGAGAGATCATGATAATAATATCAACCCTGTAAATCAGTAATTTGATAACCTTATGAAATCGATGAAAGAAATGTGTTACATGAATTCTTAGTGCAAACTTTGAAGTGTCTATTGCTCTATTGGACCCATATGAGAGTGTAACCTTTTTTCGACCAAAACTGATTGTTGCTAGTGCAAGTGTTTATGCTCACCTATGTGATTATACGTGTATCCGCAAGATAGGTAACACACAATTAGAAGTTATTTTCTTGACATACATGGCACATATCAATGGCTTGATTTCTACTAAGGTTATATTTTTTCCTTTTAAGTATACAATTGTTATTACATGTGCTACACAATTTATAGGTGATCAAGTTTATGTTTTCGTTGTGTTGGACAAGAGCTTCTTTGAATTTAAGGATTTTGGTAATTGGCATCACTTGTTTGTGGATGATCCCATGTGGGTTGATGTTGTGAAAATTATACTGGATCACATGTTATTCTTTGGCACCATAGCACAAATTCTCTTAGCTACAATTGGTGGAGATTGCACTACTAAAACTATTCTTGACTCTAACCATGATGACAAGGTTCTTATTTGAGGACGAGAGTATTTTTATGAATCAATCCAAGCCCAGGGTTGATATCTATAGGGATGTCAAACAAGCAACAATTGGGCTAAGAAATTGAATCAAAGACCTTCACAAATGTTGATTTGGGATCCAAGTCCAATCAACAACTAGTTTAAAAGGACCCTTAGTTAGAAAGAATAGTTTATGCGCATTATGATCATGCTAAGGCTAAGTCAGTATTTCTCATCCTGGTTTCTCTATATCTAGTCCCTTATCTCCTTCTTTATTTGATCCTAGTTCTTACTTTCAATATTTCTGTATTTTTGTTTGGGCTTTTGCCTTTTGAGTTGTTGCATTTACTTTGTGGAATTGTAATTAAACTTTAGTCTTATTAATATAGTTGAGAAACTAGTTAGAGTCATCATTGGATTTGAGTTCATTACATTCATAGAATACATCAATAACAGACTCCACTAACACAACAACAACAACCAGAGATGACTGTGGATCACTAGGACATCCAAGAATTCCGGAAGTGGCTTTGTTAATTGAACAAGCAATGGATTAGGAAACTATCCATTGTAGGAATTATAATTAGACTAAAGCAACAAAAAAAAGAAGCAATTTCGGCTACTTTAGTTTGATTGCCATTTTTGCAATGGCTAGTTGTCTAATTCATTTACATGAGCAATTAACAAAGCCTCCTTCAGAATTCTGGAAAAGTCTTGATGATCCAAATGTCGTCTCAGCTATTGGTTGTTGCTGCTCGATTTGTTGCATTTGATGTATCTGTTGTTGCTGCGGTGTTGTTTTTGGTGAACAAATAGTTTCATTTTAAATCAAAGTACATAGTTACAAAGGTTAATAGTGCAGACCACCTATTTCTCAAACTAAAGAAAAAAACTATATATTAGCTACTATAGTTAAGCATACATTGTGTACATGCATCTTGTCAAACTTCTTACATTATTCAAAAGTAACATACTTTTCTTCTACATTAGGTATTGGCTTCATTTTGGATACCATAGTGTAACACCCCTGTCACAACCCAACCCACCGGGCCATGCATGCACCTACTCTAACACCTAAGTAGGAGAACCCTCATATCACAATGTTTTAAATACGCGGAAAATTTGGAAAATTGATGAATAAAAGGAACTCATGTAATTTATCAATAAGAGTTTTTGAATACAATTTCGGTTAAGAATTGTAAAGTAATTAACACCCCATGGATCTGGTCTAAATAGGTACAAGAGGTACTAAGAGTACAAGTAAAAGCAAAATAAAAAAAAAGACATAGGTCCCACCATGCGGAAGAAAAAATCGAAGCTGCTGGAGAATTACCCTCGTCTTCACCTATGAAACACCACTAATCCTGCAACCAGACTAAACCAAATGGCATAGCAAGAATAGTATCAGTACAACCACATGTATTGGTAGGCATCATCGGTCAACCCAAATACCGAACACATAATATAAGTATTCAACTGGCGAAGCATGCAATAAGACTACTCGTTCCTCCACCTTTATATTTCCTCAACACCTTAGAAGCTCTAACCATTACTCTCTCCATTCTTGATCATACCTATTCATTCTATCCCATTAGAAAACATTTCAAAAATAACTACTACCAACCCGGTCAACCCTCAAAACTAAGCTTCACTTAATTCCCGTCTCCACTCGACTTATAACCCCATATTACTCTTATCAAGGTTTACTACCCCCTTTCGAGGAAAAGCCCAACTCTAACGCCATCTACTAACCACCACCCCAAATCTCCACGATAATACCCATGACCACCTTCTAAATAACAAGGATAGCACCGGGACCCTTAGTTCCCCCTTACCATACTACAACCCAAATGGGGTCTCTACCATTCATAATTCATTACAAAACAGGCATCACCAATTAACTTCCCCCGTCGCAATCCCCACATATAAGAACATAATGAAAAATCTACTTACCGTTTCATGGAACATGTCCAATTCCACATTATCAATAATACAAACAATTACACCTATAAGACAAGTCAATGGTCCTCTTGTGGAACCCATACCCAAATTGTTAGTGTACCGGAACGTGGTACTCGATCAAAGTTAGTGTGCCGGAACGTAGCACTCGATCCAGTATGCATGCCAGTACGTCACATCCGATCCAATGCAAGTTAGCGTGTCGGTATATGACACCTGATCTAATGCAAGTTAGCGTGTCAGTACATGACATCCGATCCAATGCAAGTTAGCGTATCGGTACGTGATACCCGATCCAATCATCACAATCATCATCGTATTCACATCCATAACATGCAATACCCACTTCATATAGTCAAGTGCTCAAGTTCATGACATGCATCGTTATAATAAATTCATTAGGTACAAATATATATCACACCAACATGAAATCACAACAATCACCTCAACCCTATACCACGAACTAGGTCTTTCTCTTATGGTATACGACTAATGTAACACTTAAGGATATACGCATATTCAACCATTTTTCGATGCACAAAAAGCCTAAGCATGAATTCTACCATCAATTTTGACATACTACGCAGTGAATAACGGGTTTTAAAGCTACTCAATTAAATAAACCTAGCCTACCTGGGAACCAAGCTTTTGCGAAGGGTTTGCAGCTCGAATTCTGGTTTTCCGGATGACGGGATGGTGGATTTTACCAGAATTTTGCAAGCTATCACCATCCCCATGTTAAAAATCTCTTTCTCCTTCCTTCCCAAACTTAGAGCAGCTTTTGGAGTGTTTCTGGGGTGATTTACGCCTCTACAGGAATAGATTCAATAAATGGAATCTCAACCTCAACATCCCTAATATGATCCAAATATGCCAAACAAACCTGCCCTACCAATTTTCTAGCCCGATTGGAGGATATGATCTTAGCTTGCTTAGGCTTGTACACCCCTTCCCACTCTAACTTTTCCATTCCCGGGATTTCTAGAGTTACAGACTTAGTATTACAATCTAGTAGAACATAATAGGGGGACAACCAAGTCATGCCTAAGATTATATCAAAGTCAGTCATATCCAAAATCACCAAATTAGCCCATGTTTGAAAACCCATAAACAAAGTAGGACAATAACGATAGACATGGGTGACTATGACAGATTTTCCAACTGGGTAGAAACATGGATAGGGGCATCAAGTATACCACAAATCATAGCAAATTCTGAGGTAAATCGCACAAATACATATGAATAAGTAGAACTTGGATCAAATAACACATTAGCCATCCGTTCATAAACAAGAATAGTACCTATGATCACTACGTCACACGCCTCTGCCTTATTCTTGCCCGAAAAGGCGTTACACTGAGCCCTATCATCTTGACGAGCTACTTCCCAGCCTTGTTGCACGTTACCCCTGCTTGCAATACCATTTCCTCTACCTCCAATGCCTCGCTGATTACCTCCTCGCCCACCTTGTGAACGTTCTCTACCATTATTACCATTTCCCATGGGTACCACTACTCTAGTCTGCTGCTGTGCGGAATCCAACACATGTGGGTGGGGACAATCTCTCCTCATATGCCAAGTTTCTCCACAATTGTAGCGAGTACGATCAAAAGATGGTCTGCCGAACGTCGAAGCGCAACTCTCTGGCTATCCAAAATCAAATTATGAGGTGGAGTTCCTGAGTAGTTAAATGTAGAGGCGAGCATAGCGGACTGATTTGGTTTGTCTGCAAGCGTTGGCCTTCCAGACCCCCAGAGTAAGAACCTTGAAAGTTACCCGAGTTCCTGGCCCTTTTTGCCAATGGCTTAGCCTGACCATCTCGCCTCAACCCCTCCACTTTCTTCACAAAGTTTGTTACCTCATTAAAGCTTCTCCCTGTAGAGGTCATATGAACAGATAATACCTGCAACTCAGAATTTAGTCCCCTAATAAATAAACGAATCCTCTCCTCTTCAGTAGTCACCAATTGAGTAGCATATCTAGACAAAACATGTAACTTGGCCTCATAAGCAGCCACAAACATACCACCTTGCTCCAAAGCCATGAACTCATCCTTGTTGCGATCCCTCAAAGTCCTAGGCACATATTTCTCTAAAAACAGAGCATGAAACTGGGTCCAAGCAAGTGGAGGTAAAACTGAAGATCTGCATTCCATATAAGCTCTCCACCACTGCTTAGGCTCACCTTGAAGCTGAAAAGTGACAAACTCAACCCCATGCTGATGGACAATTCCCAACTTATGAACCCTCTCATACCAGTCTAATATAAACCCATAAGCATCCTTACTCTCAGAATCAAGAAATACAGAAGGCTTTAGCTTCAAAAACTTAGTCAACATGTCATGCTCATTACCAGTCATAACATAGCCCAACAAAGGACAGAAGAAAGCATCATTACCTATATTCCTTCCCACCTTGGGGACAATGATAGCAATAAGAGGATTGGTAGGAGCTTGAGTTGCTTGAACAGAAGGAAGCACTCCAGGACCAACCAACGCTTTCAAGAATGACATGATCTGTTGAGCTAACACTGGGTCTATGGGAGGAATGCTGGTAGTCTCAGCCTGCACCTCTTCCTCTTGTCCAACCTCCTCAACATTCTCCTTTATCTCTTCATGATGCACGGGAGGGGCCTCATTTTGGGGAGCATTTTCGAACGGTACCCCATCTAGAGTAGACACCACTCTTCCTCGGCCTCTACCCCTAGCTCTTCCTCTATCCCTGCCTTGCCCGCGACCTCTCACTGCAGTTTCCTCAGTTGGAGCATTGACGGGAGCTACGGGCCTGACGTCGTTGAATCTAGTGTTAACAATCTGCGGACAGAAGAGTGAAGGAGGTTAGATACCAATTGGAATCAAGTTACAACATGAAATGAGACGAGGGAAAACAAAGAGATTTTCTAAATTCCTATAGCCTCTCGAAGAAAGGTACATACGTCTCCGTACCATTCCGCCAGACCCTACTAGACTTGTTTTGGTACATCGAGATCAACACATCTAGGTTCTGATACCAACTTTGTCATGACCCAGACCATCGTGATTGACACCTACACTAACCCTCCGGTGGGAGAACCACTACTACAACCCAAACCAATTAACTAAACCAAAACTAAAGCATTTAAGTCATGGAAGCAAGTTAAATTGCTAAAAACTAAAGTTCCCATAAACTTCCAAAAGATCTAACAACTAAACAATGCGGAAGTCAATGTACCAAAACATCTAAAGTTCAACAAGTCTAAATAAGAAGGGATACAATCCCAAACTAATGAACTAATCAACTAACTAGAAAAGTCTAAGTCCGAAATGTGGACATAGATGAAATGAGAACTCAGGGAAGCCTGGAAGAACTAGCTCACCCTTGAATTCAAACGACGATCACTGATCTTCTAAACGAGGTCTGTCAATAGCTGCCTGAAGATGTCCTGTACTCAACAAAGAAAGAGGAAGTTCAGTATCACACGGTTATCCCACTAAGTGTAACATACATAAATCAATACAACAATATAATCACATGCTTCTAATGAACATATACAATATTATCAACATTTGCGAACAACGAACAACTTCACATTTCTCAAGATACACAATTATGACAAGTCATTGGTCTTCTCATGGAACCAAACCCAAATAGTTAGCATACCAGAACGTGGCAATCGATCCCATAATTATGCCGGAACGTGGCAACCGATTCAAGTTAGTGTGTCGGAACGCAACACCCGATCCATTCAACAAGCCACAATCACAATCACAAAGTACATTCTCATAATCATACAATTATGTCATGATTCGTGGCATTCATCATTCATATATTCTCATTTACAACAAGTGTGATCAATAATACATGTATCATAATGAAGCAAAGATAAACATACATTATACAATCATAGAATCACCACCATCACCTACCTCGAAATAAGCTTGAAACCCTAAGAAACTTGATATTTCCATTTCCGGATTCGTTCCTCTTGTTCTTGGTCTACAAACAATCAATATAATACGAGAATCAATAAACAATCACTAATTATCCGAATTACTAACAATTCTAACAACCCTAGATCATACCCATGATCCCACTATCCAAATTAGGGATTTTTCCACCATAATTCACAGATCAAAACTCTCCCCCATCGATATTTACCCGTTAGATTACGTTGTACGAATCGAAAAATAGATTTGGGGAGTTAAAACCTTATCTTTAGCCTTAAAGATGGTGGAAAATTTTCAAGAATCACCTGGGGTATGTCTCCTTACTCTCAAAGTCGAAAAGTGCAGAATAAAGACGTTTTAGGGTTTATTTTCGATATAAGTTTTGTCAGACCCACCACGACGGTCCTAAGCCCGCTATAGCGGCCCCGCTCAGGCGGCAGAAATCCCACCCCAGCGGCTTGCACGGAACCAATAAGCTATTTTAATAATTCCAAGACCTCATTTCACAACGCACCTTCAACCAACGACGCTCAGAAACTACCAGTTCACGCTAAGATCAATTTCGGGAGTTCTACTTACCCGAATTCAATTTTGTAAAGTTGTACGAATTCCTTAATGACTTATCTATCTACTCATGTGATCAAATTCATAATTAAATCACCCAATTGTTACCAGATTTCCCTAGACTTTAATGACTTCGATTTCGTCCAAATCTGGACTAGGTTGGGAAATCTCAAGATACTACGAAAAGTTTTTCGGCCCAAATTTTTCCCCGTTGGCTTTTCTATAACGACGGAACCTGGTCGTTAAAGATGTCTAGGATTTTCAAAGTGAGTTGCTTATTGTACAAAATACATGAATTTATTAAGTCAAACCTAAAAATAGGTATGCGGTTGGGGAAGTGCTACTCCATTGCATCAACACTAAAAGTTGTGTGGGATGGTATATATGACATCGAAAAGACCATTTGGATTATGACTTCAATTTGATATCACTCGGGACATGTTAGTTCACAATATTTTTATTTGTTATTCCAAAAATCACATTTCAACCTCTTATTCTTATAAATTTATCTATTGAATATTGTTTTTTTTTTCCTAAAAAAAATACATTACTACTTAAGTAGCACTAAATTTAATTTGATGTACTATCATTAAATTTTCTTAAAAGATCTATCATAACTTTTATTAATTTACAGTTACATAGAAGTCAAATCTCATACATTTTCCTATAGAGTAAGAGTTTTAAGTTAGAATCAATGAAATTTATGCTCCATTGAAGGACAATGATGAAACCTTAAAAAGCTTCAAAAAGGCTCATGAGAAGATATCAAGCAAGGAGTTTGATTACAAGCCCAATGGGCTTCAATTGTTTATTCAAAGGTGCCTTGTTGGATACGTAGAGTCCAAGACTAAGGAATCTGAATCGTCCAATTGTTACAACTATTTGATGGTACAAGTTAATGTAGAAGGAGCAATATTGGAGTCCAAAATTCAGCACAGAAAAGGTCCAAAGTAGCACCCAAAAAGAGGTCAATTTCAACCCCTAACTGAACCTAAAACCAACAGTCCTATCAAGTCCAAATGGGGCTGAAAAACCACTAATAAAAAGATCCCAAGAGCTTTAGTCCAACCACAAATATTTGGGCTTTAGTTTCTAGCTTGAAGACTGTGCTAGGGTTGTATTTGCCTATGTTCTAGATGAATTTTGAAGGATTTATTGATGCTAGCAACCTCATTTTTCCTCCTATAAATAGGAGTGCCTTTTTTTTTTAATTAAGAACACAATAAATTGAAATTATTGATAATGATATTTACATTGAAACTTTGATAATAATAATGAGAGTGTTTTGAACATTTGAGAAGTTTATCTTACAACATTTTCTAGTTTCATAGTGAAGGGTATAAGGTAATTTTCGAAAGAACTTTTTTATTTCTACTTGGTATTTATCTTTTGTGAATAATTTCTACATATTAATGGTTGTCTAAATTACTCATTAAGGGTCAAGATCCGAATTTATTATATTAATTTGTCTTCTCAAGTAAATTTGTTGGATTTTTTTCGTAGATCTGTAAGTTATTACTTGGACCTTGTCAAAGCTTTATAATCGTGTTCTTGTAAATTCCTACATTTTCTCATATCTTTATTTCTAGTTTTCTGATCTTTTTCCCCATTTTTGTTCCGCACTTCTATATATTAAGTTTTTATATTTAGGATCTCCTTAACTCATTGTTTTGATGTTATAATACAATCAAGAAAAAAACTACGATTTTTATATAACCTTGTTGTTATAATTATATAACCTTGTTGTGATCATCTCATTATTTTCTTTTGATTGTATTACATAATTACAATAGTGAGGTCAGAGAGGTCCTAAATATCGAATTGAATATTAAGAAATGCAGGTGAAAAAAAAAGAAAAGAATCTGAAAACTAGAAATATAGATATGGAAAATTCAAAGAAGCACGGCAAGAATGGTGTTAAAAGCATTGACAAGATTCAAGTAAAACAACATATAGTTTTGTGAGAAGAAATCTAATGCTTTTACATGAGAAAACTAATCAAAACGATAGGGTGGGACATTGACCGCTTAGGAGTAATTTAAGACAAAAATTAGTATGTAGAAACTACTCGCCTTTTAGAGAATACCAAAAATAAATCAAATAAGAAAATTATCTTATACCTGAACAATAAAAGTAAGAAATATTGAAAGATAAATTACATTCTCAAAGTATAAGTCACGGACTGTGTAAATTATGTTTTATTACTCTTCAAAGTTATTCACTTGTATAATATTCTCTTGAATATAAATAATTTTCTTGTACGATTTATCAAACAGTCAATTGTTCTAGTTTCATCGATGTACAACAAGTTTGATATTTCAGTATGGAAAGGAAAGCTTTGTCTTTATTCTACTTCTATACGGAAATCAAGCACTTTTAAGGTATACTAGTTTTACGGCGCGTGTATTGCACGTGTGTATCATATTGTATAATATATGATGTTGTAAAATATAATTAATATGACTAAATTAAAGTTTTTTAATAAATAATTATGAATTGAAAGAACAGTGGTCAAGTGCTTTGAATGATTAATATATGTTGTCATAAATTTAATTATTTTTTGAGATCAAAATCACTAGATTTTATTGAAACATTTCAAAATACATTCAAAATTTAAATATGGCGAGAAAGTGACATTTCTTTAGTACATTTTTTTTTTTACTTTACTCAATTTTGTAAACAAACTTAACCAGCAAAATAGAAAAATAATATCAATATAGAAAAAGTCACCAATAGCCTTTCCTCTTGAGGTTATGACTATAAATGATGGACACCATTTAAGTACAATTTTTCTCTTAAATAATAATACTTCATTGTGCATCACACTACTAACTATTACCATAAATAGTACAATATTTTATCTTTATACGTAATATATCTTTTTAAAATATTATTACTCAATTTAGTATTTGAGTAAGACTATTATAGAGAAGTAATTTTACCAAAAGTGTACTTCTACATAAAATTTCAACATTGTTATAAGTAGAATATTATAGAGAAAAAAAATATAACATCAAAAATTAGTTAAAAATTATTAGGTTGTTACAATGAAATGTTCTTATAACGAATGATGGTTAAATAGAGAATTAAGTGTATGTCAAATATTTATGTTGACCAATTTTTCTTTTAGATATACCTATTTCAGTTGCATAATTTAATATTAATATATGAACTACATCACCTATAGTGAAAAATATTTTATTTCTTTAAGTTTCTACCATATCTTTGTGGAATTGTAGTCCTATCTTTTTGTATGCACCATACATTTCATACAGTTGTTGTCTAATGAGAGTATCTAGTATCTTATAGAAGTTCTATCATGATACAAAACATTAAACTTTTCCAATAAAAAAATTAATTGATGAATATAATTTAAATTATTTATTTATAGAATCTTTAACTTGATTTAAGATCATTTTGTGATCAACCACTATTTTCTTATATATTCTTATATAGCTTGCAAGGAGTGTATCTTGTGACATAACATTTTCTTAGATCAAAATGAACACAAATAATAGGAAATCATACTTAAAAAAAGTCAACACAATATAAATATAAAAAAAGAATAAATATACTGAACAATTCATAGCCAATGAAGAAGGAACACAAAAATATTTGTTCATGATATATTTACTCTAGTGTTCAATTTGATTGAAATCCCTTGCCACCAACACTTTACTTTCTCCAGAAAATATATTGAAAAATTCATCGCCAATTAAGAAGGAAGACAAAAATATATGATCATGCTATATTAACCTTAGTGTTCCAAAATTAGGAAGAAACTCCTTCGTTTGAGGTTAAAAGAATAAAAAAAGGAAAAATAAAGAAGAAATAGTTTACCCCAGTCATGTGTCTTTTTTCGTATTTGTTTACTAATATTGTCTATCCCATCGCTTGATCTATTTATTTTATTAGAAAAATAATCTATAATGTGTGTATTCGTCATTGTTCACTCATTATGCTAACACTAATTATTAACTTCTATCTCGAATGAAAATAAAAAAAATTAATTAAAGAAACAAAACAAGAAAAAGAAATGAAAATTCCCACACACTATATATAGAAGTTTTCTGTGTGAAGCAAAGTTCATAGATAATTGCACATTTCTTTGTTCTCTTCTTTTCTTCTTTAATAGAAAGAAAATACCTAAATTCCAATGCTAAGAACTTTGGCGAAACATACCAATGGATTCGGGATGAATCATGTACGGAGATTTTAAATGATCTCAAATTGTCACATTAAAGAGATCACCAAAAATTTATTAGGAGTGAATGGTTGTGATTTATGACCGAAGAAATATTAAGGTAGAAATTGTTGTGACTATTCGTAGGAAATTAGTATTTTTTTAATAAATGTAGGTTAATTAAAAGGCTATTAATTTTCTAAAATGATATAAATAATTTTGAAGTATTTATGTGTTGAAAATCGTAAGAGGAATATATAATTGTGAATTGATGAATGATTTGTTACAATTTGTTCACCAACTCTTTCTTATGTGGTACCTCCAATTTCATAGAATTTTGAACTTAATTAAATGTTGCAAATAATAGTTGGATATTTTTAGAAGAAGAAGATTAGAAAACCTTAAAATAATCGTAGTTTAAAAGTGAGAGGAAACCCCTCTACTTATAGCTAACAAATAGTACAATGAATAGGTACTTATTGTGCCTTATCAGAAAAGTCTCAGCCCTTCAGAAGAGTTATTGCTCATCGAAAAAGTCATAACCCTTTGAAATAGTTACAACTCATCATATAAGGCACAACTCTTTTGTAAAGTCACGACCCTTTGAAAAAGTCACAATCCTTTGGAAAAGTAACAACTCATCGGAAAAGTCACAATCTTTTAGTGTAAAAAAAGTATCTACTTTTTATATAATATAATTACATTAAATAAATAAAATAAATTGAGTATTTTTAATTGAGGGTATTATAGTAATTCAACATTCATGTTTGGGAGTACATGCTTTTATGGTAGTATAGAAGATATAGATATAAATAGATAGATAGATAACTAATAAACGACTTTGTTGTCTAGGGATTTCAGAGTGAATTATTTATTGTACAAAATACATGAATTTACTAAGTCATACCTAATTATAGGTTTGTGGATGGGGAAGTGCTACTCCATTGTATAAGTGCTAAAAGCTGTGTGGGATGGTATATACGACATCGAGAGGACCATTTGGATTACGACTTCAATTTGATATCAATCGGGACATGTTAATTCAACACATATTTATATGTTTTCAAAAAATCATGTTACAATTATTCTTAAAAGTTTATCTATTGAATTTTGTTTTTTTTTTCCATGGGAAAAGCTATTACTAATTAAGTAGCAGTAAATTTAATTTGATGTCTTATCATTACATTTTAAAAAATAAGTATATCATGACTTATAGTAATTTACAGTAACATAGAAGCCCAATCTCATACATTTAGAGTAAGAGTTATATGATATCATCCATGAAAGTTCTACTACATTGAAGGATATGGATGAAACTTTAAAAGCTTCAAGAAGGCCCATGACAAGATATCAAAGCAAGGGGTTGGATTACAATCCCAATGTGCTTCGATTGTTGATTCAAAGGTGTCTTGTTGGATATGTAGAGTCTAAGCCAACGGGATATGAATTTTCCAGCTGCTACAACTATTTGATGGTACAAGTTAATGTACAATGAGCAATATTGGGATCCCAAATTTCTGCTCAGAGAGGTCCAAAGTAGCACCCAAAAAGAGGTCAATTTCAACCCTTATGTGAAGCTAAAACCAACTGCCCAATCAAGTCCAAATGGGGCTCAAAAGCCACAATCAAAAGAGCCCCAAAAGTCCTTAGTCCAACCACAAATATTTGGTCTTTAGTTTCTAGCTTGAATACTAACCTAGGGTCTTATTTGCCTAAGTTTTAGATGATTATTGTAGGGTTTATTAGTGCTAGGAGTCTCCTTTTCCTCCTATGAATAGGAGTGCTTATTTATTCATTAAGAACACAATATATTGAAATTATTGATAGTGATACTTACATTAAAACTTTGATAATAATATTGAATGTTCTTTGAACCTTTGTGGTTTGTACTTTGAGAAGTCATCTTTCAACATTTTCTAGCTTTATAGTTAAGGGTATAAGGTAATGTTCGATAGATATTTTTTATTTGTTTTTGGTATTTTTCTTTTGTGATTAGTTTCTACATATTAACCGTTGTAAAATTACTCATTAAGGGTCATGATCCGAATTTATTGTTTTAATTCGTCTTCACAAGTAAATATGTTGGATTTTCTTCTCATAGATCTATACGTTATTACTTGGACCTTGTCAAAATTTAAAATAGCATTCTTGTAAATTCTTATATTTTTTCATAGATTTTCTCATTTTTTTATTTCTAGTTTTAAGCTTTTTTTTTTCATCTTTCTTTCGCACTTCTATATATTCATTTTTATATTTAGTATATCCTTAACTCGTTGTTATGATATTATAATACAATCAAGACAAACTACGATTATATATGTAACTGTTGGAGATAAGAAGCTTCTTTCAAACAAAAAGGGAACCACTCCTGTTGACATTGTAGACCAAGATAACAAATAGGAGAATGCACTCCTTAAAGACAAGTTGGGCCATCTATCTATTGGGTTGGTTTGACTTGGATTGATCTGGTATTAAAATTGACAACTCACAAGACATACACAGCTCACAAGATACATATTTGTAAACAAAGAATAATTGTATACATGGTAAAGAATAAAATTAGCCAGAATTAGAATAAATACATATATTTTGTTTTACATTTCCTTTTTAGCAATTACATGTATAAATAGTGGTAGAAATCTTTACATTGATCATAAGGAAATATAGAAAAATTTCCATACATTCTCTCCTATATTCCTACATGGTATCAGAGCAGTAACATCTACTAGCTCACATCTTTTTAATTTGTTCCATTCTTCATTCCTTACAAAGATGTCAAACTCCAATGTCGAGAGCACTGAAATCACTCTTAATTCAAGTGTTCAACAAGACAATGGAATCACCATTGACAATTCTCATTCCTACTTTCTTCATCAATTTGATGCACCAGGAATGGTCCTGGTCAATACTCCTTTTGATGGCAAAGGATATCCAGGATGGAGAAGGTCTATTCTTATCTCTTTTTCAACAAAAAATAAGTTGGGCTTCATAGATGAAGCTTGTCCTGCTCCAAACTTGGCTGATCCGACCTTTAAACTCTGGAGTCGTTGCAATGATATGGTAATATCTAGGCTTTTAAATTCTCTTTTTAAAGATCTTGCTTCTAGTGTTCTTTACTCTAGAACAACCAAAGATCTTTGGTCAGATCTTGAACATAGATATGGTCAGCCCAATGGGGCAAAATTGTATCATCTGCAGAAAGAATTAGAAGATTTAGTCCAAGGATCTACTGATATTGCTGTTTACTTCACCAAGATGAAAAGGTTATGGAATGAGCTGGACACTATAAAGGCTAATATGTTTTGCAGTGAGTGTTCAAGTGAAGGAAGAAAAGAATATGATTCAATTCAAAGGAGATGAGAGGCACATTCATTTCCTCATGGGACTGAATGATATATATGCACCAGCCAAAAGAAATATTCTATGCTTAATCCATTACCCACTGTGAACCATGCATATTCTCTCTTGATGCATGATGAAAATCAGAGACAAACTCATCTATCTTCTCAGTTTCCAAGAGATAGTTCTTCCTTCATGGTAGGAACATCAACTATCTCAGAAAATCAACTCAACACTCAACAAAAAAATGAATCTGATCTGGATTCAACTATCAAAAAAAGGCTGGAAAATACTTATTTCAAAGGAAGCACATCTTATTAAGAAAATAAAAGCAAACAATTCTGCAATTATTATAAGATGACTAATCACACTATAGATAATTGTTACAGGCTAATAGGTTTTCCAACAAATTTTAAGTTCACCAAATCTAAGAAATTTCAAGGAACTGTGAGAAGCAACTCTGCAACTTCAATGGAAGAACCAGATGGGAATCAATCTATTCTTGATGCCTCTGAGAATCATAATGTTGCTCAAAAACTCTCGCCAAATCAATTCACTCAGCTTGCTCATCTCATAAAACATATTTAAGAAGGAAAACCTGTTGGATCAGAAGTCAATGTCAACTCGGCTGCTGTTATATTTTTTGAACATTTGTCCTCTTGTTATTCAGTAGATAATTCAAATTCTAAATATTGGATTATTGATTCAGGGTCCTATGAGTATATGTGCTTTGATCCTAACTCTTTCTTATCTCTCATTCCTTTACCTGAGCCTTTAATGATAAGGTTACCTGATTCATCCAGAGTAAAGGTTACTTATGCATGATCTATTTTTCTTTTGTCTGATTTCATACTCACAAATGTCCTTCATATCCCAAGTTTTAGATATAATTTACTCTCAGTTCATAAACTTTGTCTATCTTTCAAGTGTGTCATCATATTCACATATACTTGTTGTCTTTTGCAAAGCCCTTTCTTGAAGAACCCTCAAGTTTTTTGGTGAAGTCAAAGATGGACTATACATTTTAGAGCCTACAGGAACTCAACCTCCTGCTACAAAAAATATAGTTTCATTTCCTAAGAGACCTAGTTCTCATTGTGTTTCAGATTCAGTAGTTTCGTTTCCTAAGAGATTTAATTATCATTCTGTTCTAGTGTCAGTTTCTGTCTCTATTTTAGCTAAATCACAATCTGATGTAATGTTATGGCATTAAGAATGGGGCATTTGCCTTTCAATGCAATGAAATATATTAGTTCAATTTCATTTTCTTCAAATTTTGAATGTACTTGCACTGTGTGACCCTTAGTAAGACAATTCGGACTACCTTTACCAATTATTCATATCAAGAGTAAAAGAATTTTTTTATCTTCTTCAAATTGATATTTGGGGTCCCTCTAAGGTTCCTACTTATAATGGTTATAAATACTTTCTGACAATTGTGGTTGATTTTAGCAAAGGGACTTGGACTTATTTGTTGACAACTAAATCAAATGCTTTTTCAGTACTCAAGTCTTTCTTATGCATGATAGAATGACAGTTCAATGCTAAAGTGAAATTAATAAGATCTGACAATGCCTTGGAACTAGGGAAAAACACATAAACTTCTTCATTTTAACAATCACAGGGGATTTACATCAGACTTCTTGCATAGCCACACCCCAACAAAATGGAAAGGAAACATAGGCACTTACTGGAAATATCTAGAGCCTTAGTGTTCCATTCCAAAATTCTAATTCCTTATTGGGGAGAGTGCATACTCATTGCAACATATTTGATTAACAGGTTTCATATAGACTACTGCAAGGTAACACTCCTTATGAACTCTAGTTTCATCAGAAACC
The DNA here is from genome assembly GCF_900185275.1 of Solanum verrucosum. Lineage (NCBI taxonomy): Eukaryota > Viridiplantae > Streptophyta > Magnoliopsida > Solanales > Solanaceae > Solanum > Solanum verrucosum. Next base: position 163,510 of record NW_026020184.1, read on the forward strand.
ATCATATCATCATTTAAGAAGCTTTGGATGTTTGTGTTATGCTTCTAAATTATCACATGATATAGGAAAATTTCAGCCTAGAGCAGCTGCTTGCATCTTCTTAGTCTATCCTACCGGACAAAAGGGATACATAGTCCCTATTGTGGATTCTAAGAAGGTATGCATATCAAGGGATGTTCATTTTCATGAACACATTTTTCCATTTGCCTCTTTTCCTAATACCAGTATATCTATCATTTTTCTACCTATCTCTTCTATTTAATTCGATCACATTACAGATGAATCCATGTTCTTTCCTTCTCCTACAATTTTAGACCAACCCTCACCAGTTTTATCTCTTGCTATGGACACTAATTCCACTTCTCATCCTCAAACTACTACTACTCCACCTAGAAGATATAGTAGACAAAACAAAGGTACTTTACATAGTCATTTACATGACTTTGTTTGCAATAATATTTTTCCATTGAGCTTACTACTACTTGTCTAGCAGTACCTTCCTCACCACCTACATATCCATTTCCTTCTCTTTCCAATCAAAATAAGGTTTTATTGCATTCTACTTCACAAATTTCAGAGCACACTCATTATTCTCAAACTTGACAACATCCTGGACGGAAAGCTGCCATGGACTCTAAATTACACGCTTTGATCATTAATCAAACATGGGATGTGGTGCCTCTCCCTTCTGGAAGGAAAGCTTTACCTTGTAAGTGGGTCTACAAGGTTAAACAAAAGGTCGATGAAAGTATGGAAAGACTTAAAGCAAGATTTTTTGTCAGAGGTGATATTCAAATGGAAGGCATAGACTACAATGAAACTTTTTCTCCAGTTGTTAAGATGACGACTATCAGATGCTTAATATCTATTGCAATCAAGAAGAATTGGCCTGTTTCTCAATTTGATGTAAGTAATGCTTTTCTCCATGGAGACCTCCAAGAAGAGGTTTACATGAAATTTCCTTCCGGAATGTGTCCACCCAGTCCCCACCATGTCTGTTAGCTCAAGAAAGCTCTTTATGGTTTAAAACAAACCTGCAGATAATGGTATACAAGGCTTGTAGGGGCTCTAAATTTTAAAGGTTTTTCCTCATCTGTCAATGATTATTCATTATCTATCTATATCTATATCTGTCTATCTATATTACCTTAAAAGAATGAACTCCTAAATTGAATGTTAAATTACTATAATATTTCTAACTTAGGTTGTGAATTTTTCGATGTGTTGTGAATTTTCCAATAAGTTGTGACTTTTTTCAAAGGGTTGTGATATTTTGATGAGTTCTGACTTTTTCAAAGAGTTGTGACTTTTTCAATTAGTTGTGACTTTTCCAAAGAGTTGCAAATTTTCCAAAAAAGTTATGACTTTTTCGAAGAGTTGTGACTTTTTCAATAAGTTGTGAGTTTTCCAAAGTGTTGTGACTTTTTCAATAAGTTCGAAGTTTAGCGGAATATGAGGTACCACTATTCTGATGAAGTAAGTCGTTCTATCCTAAGAGGGTGTATTCCATAATCTTGAGTACTTGAGGAAAATAATATAATTTTGATGATATAATAATTATTATTTTGCTTAATATACATATTAATATGTAGTGTTATAATATATGAAATTAACATTATGTAGTCTAAAGTCATTTATTTTTGTTAACAATTTCTCTTGTGTTGTAGATATATGCTTTTGAATATCCTTTTCCAAAATTTAGAGAATTGTCACGATTTATTTTTGATGCTCAATACAAAAAATGACTTTATTTATCAATGTTACTTATGTGATTTAGACTCCTAGGAAGTTTGCTTCAAAATAGTTATTACTATATAAACATTGCCCTTTTGTTTTACTTATTTACTATTTCTTAATATTTCAGTATTTTAGACGAAGAAAAGTTCATATGACTTGTAATAACGCCAATTGAAGTTTGTATTCATTTAATTTTTATTATTAATTTAATAGCTAATTTTATGAGATAAATATTTTCATTAATGCAAATATATATTTATGTTTATGTGGGTATTTTTATTTAAATTAAAGTATTATATATGTCACAAATGTATTATCAAGTTAAGGAGATCTTCTAACTTGAAAATATATTATTTTAAAATGTTTCGAGTTCTTTTTTTGTTAAAAAAAACTCACAACAAATGTGAAAATATGTGAATATATAAAATGTAGTTGTTCTCTTCACATGTTCATATGACATCTAAACAATTTAATGTAGAATACACATGCAAAACAAATCTGGTTAGATGACAAGAAAAATACAAAACAAATATTGTCTATAAGGTAATATTAGTGAGATAAGACTAATTACATGATTGAACCTAATCAAATTGAAATAAATATATATACATAATTGCATTTAACTAATAAAATTATTCATTGACCAACTTCATAGGTTTGCGTGAATAAGAGAAGCATGAACTCCTAACTTGAATGTTAAATTACTATGTATCCAAAACTTAGGTTGGTGACTTTATGGATGTGTTGTGAATTTTCCAATAAGTTGTGACTTTTTTCAAAGGGTTGTGATTTTTCAATGAGTTGTGACTTTTCCAAAGAGTTGTGACTTTTTCAATAAGTAGTGACTTTTCCAAAGAGTTGCGACTTTTCCAATGAGTGGTGACTTTTCCAAAGAGTTGTGACTTTTTCAATAAGTTGTGACTTTTCCAAAGTGTTGTGACTTCTCGAAAAGGTCATGATCTTTCAAATAAGACACAAATAACATTTGTTCATACTACCCTTTGTTGACTACAAATAGAGAGACGTCCTCTCAGTTTCCAACAACAATTTTTTCTAATCTTCTACTCTTCTTCTTCTTGCATTTTAAAATTCCTTGTGTAATTTATTGTTGTTTGAGTGAGTTTGAAGTTAAGTGGAATATGAGGTATCACTATTCTGATGAAGTATGTCGTTCTATCCTAAGAAGGTATATTCTATAACCTCTAGTACCTGAGGAAAATAATATAATTTTGATGATATTATAATTATTTTTTTGCTTAATATACACATTAGTATGTAATGTTCCAATATATTAAGTTAACATGATGTAGTCTAAAGTCATGTGTTTTTCTTAACGATTTCTGTATATGCTTATGAATATCTTTTTTCAAAATTTAGAGAATTGTCATGATTTGTTTTTGATGCTCAAGACAAAAGAATGACCTTATTTATCAATGTTATTTATGTGATTTAGACTTGCAGGAAGTTTTCTTTAAAATAATTATTACTATATAAACATTGCCCTTTTGTTTTACTTATTTACTATTTCTTAATATTTCAGTATTTTAGACAAAGAAAAGTTCATATGACTTGTAATAGCGCCAATTGAAGTTTGTATTAGTTTAAGTTTTATTATTTATTTAATACCTTATTTTATGAGATAAATATTTTAATTAATGCAAATATATATTTATATTTGGGTAGGTATTTGTATTTAAATTAATGTATTATATATGTCACAAATGTATTATCAAGTTAACGAGATCTTTAACTTGAAAATATATTATTTTAAAATGTTCCGAGTTCTTTTTTTTTTTAAAAAAAAAAACTCACAACAAATGTGAAAATATGTGAATGTATAAAATGTTGTTGTTCTCTTCACATGTTCATATGACATCTAAACAATTTAACGTAGAATACACATGTAAATCACATCTGGTTAGATGACAAGAAAATTACAAAACAATATATAAGATAATATTAGTGAGCTAAGACTAATTACATGATTGAACCTAATCAAATTGAAATAAATATAAACATAATTGCATTTAACTAATAAATTTTTTGATTGAGCATCTTCATAGGTTTGCGTGCATAAGAGATATATATGACGATCCACATTGAACATTTATAAAAGAATCTGCAATATTATTTGTTGCTAAGCTTCTTATTTGAATCTTTGCTTAAATAAGAAATTCTATTTACCATAACGTATATTTTTGAAATTGGTAATCACATGCAACGCAAGGAAGTATTAGGTTAGCGACGCTTTCAATCTTTATTAGCGTAATCAAGTTGGAACAAAACTAACATATTACATGAAGCTAATCAAAATGTTTTTGGTCATATTTATAGGTCCAGTTGAAAAAGAGACGAGCTAACCATCAGAATGCAACTTTGGAAGGAAATACAACTATTGTGAAAAACTTTGATATTGATAATTAGGATACGAATGACTTCAAACTCCTGGAAGGTATCCGCTATTTTGGAACAATGTCATAAACAGAACGAAATGTTGCTAAGAGCATTATTACGTATCCGCTTATTTTTTTGAGCTTTTGCACCATTAAATGCATCTAATTCAAGACAATTTGTCGGACTAAATGGAGTATTATTTAAAAACAAATATTTGGTAACAAAGAAACATCCATACAAACAAATTCCTTAAGACGTATGCCATATATTGAACAGAGAGAGTGTGCATGCTTTACTGCTTCACAATTGTAGGCATGAACTAATATTTAGAAACTAAGAAACATCCATACCGACAAATTCCTTAAAGACATACTCTGTATGTTGAACAAAGCGAGTATTTATGCTTTACTGCTTCACAATTGAACGCATCACGAGACTAGGCAACCACGTGCAACGCACGTGCGGTGAATCTAGTTTTTTTAAAAAGACAGGAAGTTCTATCTCCATTTTGACAGTTTATGTTGATGATTTATTACTCACCGGTGATGATGCTCAAGAACTTTCAGATCTTAATTATTTTCTACATTAAGAATTTTAAATTAAGGATCTTGGGAAAATTCATTATTTCTTGGGAATGGAAATCATGCGAGAACCAACAAGTTTCATTATTACACAAAGCAAGATTACCAGGGACTTACTCAGTGAATTTGATTGCTTCAGTCTCCCCACAATAACTTCTCTACTTGATCATTCCATAAAATTAACTGCTGCATCAGGAGCTCCTTTAATTTGCTTGATCCAGCCATCTATCGGCGTTTGATTGGAAAACTTAACTATCTCACCCATACAAGACCCGACCTTTCTTTCACTATCTTAACCCTTAGACAATACATGCAAAAACCCTCTATTTCCCATTTTACTGCCACTCTCCGTGTCCTTCAGTACCTTAAATCAAACCCTACTCAAGGCCTCTTTCTCAATTCAAACACCAATTTTTCTCTTTTATCCTTTTGTGATGTAGATTGGGTGGCTTGTCGTGATTCTCGCAAATCTGTAAGTGGTTTCTTTATAAGCTTGGGTGGTTCTCCCATCAGTTGGAGATCGAAAAAACAAACCTCTATAACCCTTTCTTCTGAATACCGCTCAATGAGGCATTTCGTTGCAGAACTAACCTGGCTCACTCGTCTTCTCAATGATTTATCCCTTGAACCATCATTACCGGTCCCTATATATTCCGATATCCAAGACGCAATCCATATTGCCCGCAATCCAGTCTTTCATAAACGGGCAAAGCATGTTGAGCTAGACCGTCAATTCGTCCGCCAAAAATTTCTTTCAGGGTTGATATCTCTGTCTTTTGTTCCTTCAATATCAGCTTGTCGTCCTCTTTACCAAACCTCTATCTGGTCCATCTTTGTATTTGATTCTTGGAAAGTTGGGGCTCTCTTCTTTCCCCTCCAACTTGAGGGGAATGTTGGAGATAAGAAGCTTCTTTCACACAAAAAGGAAACCACTCTTGTTGACATTGTAGACCAAGATAAGAAAGAGGAGAATGGGCTCCTTAAAGACAAATTGGGCCAGCTATCTATTGGGCTACTTTGACTTGGACTGATATGGTATTGGAATTGACAACTCACAAGAATATACACAGGTCACAAGATACATTTTTGTACAAAGAATAATTGTATATATGGTAAAGAATAAAATCAACTAGAATTAGAATAAATACATATATTCTGTTTTACATTTCCTTTTCAGCAATTACATGTAAAAATAATGGTAGAAATCTGTACATTGATCATAAGGAAATACATAAAATTTTCCATACATTCTCTCCTATATTCCTATAGTAGCCTCGTTATAATTATATAACCTTGTTGTGATCATCTCATTGTTTTGTTTTGATTGTATTACATAATTATAATAGTGAAGTCAGAGAGATTCTAAATATAGAATTGATTATTAAGAAATTCGGGAGAAAAATAGAAAAGAATCTGAAAACTTTTCACGACCCAATCCACCGGGCCGTACGGGCACCTACACACTAACACCTAAGTAGGAGAACCCTCATATCCAAATAATTAAACATGCGGAAGATTAAAGAAAAACGGAGATAAAAGAAATCATAGGATTTTCATAAATAAAACTTTTAAACAATTTCGGGTTAAAATATGTAAAATAACTAACACCCCCAAGAATCTAGTCTAAACAGGTAAAAAAGCTACTAAGAGTACAACTGGACAAATAAATAAAAGACACAACTCCCACCATGCAGAAGGAAAAGTAGAAGCTGCTGGAGAATTCTTCATCTTCCTCTAATGAAACCTCACCAACCTGCATCAAGACTATGTCAAAAAGACATAGCAAGAGTAGTATCAGTACAAACCACACGTACTGGTAGGCATCATCGGTCAACCCGACGCCCACCACATAACATAATAAATCAACTAGTAAGATCATGCAATAGAACCCCTCGCTTCTCCACCTTTACCCTCTCTCGAAATACCTCTGAATTACACTAGTACTCTAACTACCAACCACCTTCTCGGTCAACCTACTTACCAGGTTCTTGATCATAGCCTAACCATTCTAACCCATATAAAAGTCCCTAAATACAACTACAAGCATACCAACTAACCGCTTACGTCATACCCTTACTTCCTCTTCATATTACCCAGCCATGGCCACATATTACATTACGCCAAACTTATTAACCACTAAACACACATCTCTTTCTGCAAAGTGAAATCCACCTAAGCATTTACATCACGTACACTACCCTCACTTATCGCCATTACAACACACGACACCCTTTACTAGGAAATTAACAATTCATGAAACTTTGACTCCCCACCTACCGCATCACATCCCAATTGGGTTTGCCCCTTTCGGTTCATTCAACATCAAGGTACATATCAAGTTTACTCAAGATAGAAGATCAATCAACTAGATCATCATATTCATTTACAACTCCGAAAAACACATCAAATATCACTTACGAACCACGTTCAATTTCAACACCCTCAAGATATAAAATTATATCCAATCATTGGTCCTCTCATGGAACCCAAACCCAAACAGTTAGCATATCGGAACGTGGTACCTGATCCAATGTTTATGCAGAAACGTGGCAACCGATCCCATAGTTATGCCGGAACATGGTAACCAATCCAAGTTAGTGTGTTGGAACGCAATGCATGTTCCATTCAACAAGTCACAATCACGATTACAAAGTACATTCTTATAATCATACAATCAAGTCATGATTCATGACATTCATCATTCGTATATCCTCGTTTACAATTAACGTGATCAACAATGCAACATTCACATACATACACGTATCATAATGAAGCAAGACCAACATATACCACACAATCATGGATCACACCCATCACAATGAAGCATTTAACGACACATATCACTTAACCATAATTTGACCAACTTTGCCCTAGTTCATCACCTAAGGCTTCTTCATATGATGAAATCATCTTTTTTTCGGTGCATGAAGGCCTACGCCTAACTCCTACCATTGGATTACATTATATTACCCATTGAGCATATATTTATAACTACTCAATTAATAAAACCTAGCCTACCTAGGCGCCACACAACTGCATATAATTTTGGCTTCGATTCTTGTTTTCGAAAATTCTCGACGGTGATGTTGACTGGAAATTGGCAATCCATCTACCTCCTTAAGCTAGAATATTCTTTCTCCTTCCTTCCCAAGTTTAGAGCAGTTTTTGGAGGGTTTCTGGGATGTTTTATGCCTAAATTAGGTATTTCCGAAAGGAGGAGGAAATAAGATTTCACGTTATTTACATTTTGTCTCACCTATCCCGCTCAGGCGCCAACTGACCCGATGTGGCATCGCCACACTAGCGACATCTGGCCCGCCCTAGCGGGCAATGGCCCAGTATTTCTCAAAGTTTTGCTTTTCCTAATTAACGATGGTTTGGGTCATTACAAAACTAAAAACAGAGATATAGAAAATACAAAGAACCGCTCTAAGAATTTTCAAGAATGGTATGTTTAATGGCTTGATAAGAATCAAGTAACAACGTATAGTTTTATGAGAAGAAATCTAACGCTTTTACTTGAGAAAATTAATCAAAATGATAGGTTGGGATCGTGACCGCCTATGAGCAATTTAAGACAACAATTAGAATGTAGAAACTACCCACCTTTTACAATAGATACCAATTTACCCATCACTCGTCCTCGAGTGACAAAACTTAGGAAAATAGGCTAAAGAAGGAATGAAGTAGTACTTGATTCAGCGAACAATTGGGGATACTTCTCTCGCATGTCTCTCTCGGTTTCCCAAGTAGCTTCCTCAACTGGACGATGCTTCCATTGCACTTTCACGGACTTAATCTCTTTGGTCCTCAACTTACGTACGTCACGATCAAGAATTGCAATCGGTTCCTCCTCATATTGGAGGTCTTTGTCTAACACAATTAAGTTCCACTTGATGATATAATCCCCATTACCATGATACCTTTTCAACATGGACACATGAAATACCAGATGAACACCCAATAAATTAGGAGGTAAAGCCAATCTATACGCCACCGGTCCCACACATTCAAGAATCTCAAATGGACCAATGTATCTATGACTTAGCTTACCCTTATTGCCAAATCTCATCACCCATTTCATGGGTGATACCTTAAGAAGAACATTTTCACCAGATTGAAACGCCATCTCTCTTACCTTATGAGTTGCATACTTCTTTTGTCTACTCTGGGCAGCTAGAAGCTTAGCTTGAATACCTTTCACCTTATCTTGAGCATCCTTCACTAAATCAACCCCCAAAGGCTTCACGTCACCAGCCTCAAACCAACCTATGTGTGATCTACATCCCCTCCCATAGAGTGCCTCGAATGGTGCCATATCAATGCTGAAGTGATAACTATTGTTATAAGAGAATTCACACAAAAGTAAGAACTTATCCCAATGTCCTCCAAAATCAATCACACACGCTCTCAACATGTCTTCCAATACTTGAATGGTCCTCTCCGATTGTCCATCCGTCTGTGGATGAAAGGTTGTACTTAAAGTGAGTTGTGTGTCCAATTCATTATGCAACTTCCTCCAAAACTTGGATGTGAATTGGGTACCGCTGTTTGAGATGATAGAGAGGGGCACCCCATGCAACCTCACTATCTCTTTCATATACACCTTAGCCAATTGTTCAGCATTATAATATGTTCTTACCGGAATGAAATGGGCTGATTTGGTCAATCTATCAATCACTACCCATATAGAATCAAACTTTCCCAAAGTCTTGGGAAGACCAACCACAAAATCCATGACTATTCTTTCCCACTTCCATTCCGGAATTGACATTTTTTAAAGTAAACCGACATGCCTTTAATGTTCATACTTCACTTTTTGACAATTTTGACACTTCACCATAAACTCCGCTATGTCTTTATTCATGCCCGACCACCAATAAATTCGCTTCAAATCTCTATACATCTTGGTCACACCCGGATGAATAGAATATCGCGAACCATGAGACTCTGCCAACAATTTCTCAATTAAGCCATGTACTCTAGAAACACATATTCTTCCTTTAACATAGAGTACACCCTCCGCATCAAGGGTGGTCTCTTGTGCCTTACCAATCACAATCTTCTCTCTAAGCTCCTCCAAATTCCCATCCTCCATTTGTTTGGTCTTGATCTCCTCCAGGAAGGTGGCCCTTACTTCGATACTAGCTAACACTCCACCTATTTCTGAGATGCCCAACTGCATGAACTTAGACTCTAAGGTCTGAATTTCCTTAGCCAAAGGTCGCTTGGATACACTCAAACAAGCTAGACTACCCATAATCACCGCTTTTCGACTCAAAGCGTCTGCCACCACATTAGCCTTGCCCGGATGGTATTGAATGGTCACATCATAATCTTTATGTAGCTCCATCCACCTTCGTTGTCTCAAATTCAGATCCTTTTGAGTGAACACAGGTTGCAAACTACGATGATCAGTAAACACCTCACACTTGACCCCATAGAAGTAATGTCGTCAGATCATAAGAGTAAACACTACCGCTGCCAAATCTAAATCATGCGTTGTGTAATTCTTCTCATGCACCTTCAATTGACGCGAGGCATAAGCTATAACATTCTTATCAAGCATCAACATAGCACCCAAACCAGAATGTGAGGCATCACAATAAACAATAAAATCTTTACCTTCAACTGGTAATGATAGAATAGGCACGGTGGTCAAGAGAGTCTTGAGCTTTTGAAAGCTCTCCTCACAGTTTTCAGTCCATTCAAATGGTATCTCTTTTTTGGTCAAGTTAGTCAAGAGAGTATCAATTGAAGCAAAATTCTTAACAAATCGACGATAATAGCTAGCGAGTCCCACAAAACTCCTAACTTCCGTCACAGATCTAGGACTGACACAATTCTTTACCGCTTCAATCTTTTGAGGATCTACCATTACACCTTCTTTTGACACTACATACCCCAAAAATACAACTGATTTAAGCCAAAATTCACACTTTGAAACTTAGCATATAACTTTTGTTTCCCAAGAACACCCAAAATAGCACGAAGATGGTTGGCATGCTCTTCTTCACTTTTTGAATAAACCAAAATATCATCAATGGAAACTATAACTAACAAATCAAGAAATGGTTTGAGCACCCTATTCATCAAACTCATGAAAGTTGCAGGCGCATTGGTCAAACGAAAAGACATAACCAAAAATTCATAGTGCTTATGCCGTCTTGGTTATATCCTCAGGCCTAATTTTCAAATGATGGTAACCAGATCTCAAATCAATCTTAGAGAAGACTGATGCACCTAGCAATTGGTCAAAAAGATCATCTATTCGAGGCAAGGGATACATGATTCAAATAGTGACTATTTAATTGCCGGTAATCTAGAAGCAAAACTGGAGCACCCCATGGGGAAGCACTAGGGCGAATAAATCCCTTGTCAAGAAGCTCTTGGATTTGAGCTTTAAGCTCTCTTAACTCTGTCGGAGCCATGCGATATGGAGGGATAGAAATGGGATGAGGCAAGTCATTAGGAAAAGTCTATATCTCTATCTAGAGGAATACCAGGCAAGTCATTAGGAAACACTTCACTAAATTCAGACACCACAGGAATAAACCCAATGGATGGAGCCTCAATCTCAACATCCCTAACATGAGCCAAATAAGTCAAACAACCCTGCACAACAAATTTACTAGCCCGAATTGAGAATATAATCTTAGCTTGCTTAGGCTTGTACACCCCTCCCCACTCTAATTTTTCACTTCCGGAATTTCTAGAGTTAAAGACTTAGTATTACAATTAAGCACATCATAATAGGGGGACAACCAAGTCATGCCTAAGATTATGTCAAAGTCAATCATATCCAAAATCACCAAATCAGCCCAAGTCTGAAAACCCATAAACACAATAGGACAAGCACGATAGACATGGGTAACTATTATTGACTTTCCAACTGGGGTAGAAACACGAATAGGGGCGTCAAGAATATCACAAATCATCTCAAAATCAGAGGCACATCTCGCAGATACATATGAATAAGTAGAACCCAGATCAAACAACACATTATCCATCAGGTCACAGACAAGAAAAGTACCTGTGATCACCACGTCGGATGCCTCTACCTCATTCTTGCTTAGAAAAGCATAACATTGAGCCCTATCAACTTGTCGAGTTACTTCTCTGCCAGGTTGTGCGTTACCCCTACCTCCATTACCATTACTATTTCCTCTACCTCCACGGCCTCGATGATTACCTCCTCGCCCACATTGTGGATGTCCTATACCATTACTACCGTTCCCCGTGGGTATCACTGCTCTAGACTGCTGTTGCTGCGCGAAATCGAACACACGTGGGTGGGGACAATCTTTTCTCACATGCTCAGGTTCACCACAGTTGTAGCAAGTACGATCAAAAGATGGTCTGCTGCCCGTCGAAGGCACGCCACTTTGACTATCCTGAAAATTATGAGATGGAGTTCCAGAGTAATTACCTGTAGAGGCGGGCATAACAGACTAAATTGGCTTGGCTGAGAGCGTTGGCCTTCAAGACCCCTTAGAGTAAGACCCTTGAAAGTTACCCAAATTAGTTGCCCTTTTTGCCCAAGCCTTAGCTTGACCGTTTCGCCTCACTCCCTCCACTTTCTTAACATAGTTTGTCACTCCATTAAAACTCCTCCCTGCAGAAGTCATATGAACAAATATTACTTGCAACTCAAAATTCAAACCTCTAATAAATAACCGGATCCTCTCCTCCTCAGTAGTAACCAAATGCGTAACATATCTAGATAAAACATGAAACTTGGCCTCATAAGCAGCTACAGACATACCACCTTGCTCTAAACCATAAATTCATCCTTCTTGCTATCCCTCAAAGTTCTAGGCACATACTTCTCTAGAAACAGAGCATGAAATTTGGTCCAAGTAAGTGGAGGTAAAGTAGAAGATCTGCATTCCATATAAGCTCTCCACCATTGCTTGGCCTCACCTTGAAGTTGGAAAGACACGAACTCAACCCCATATTGGTGAACAATACCCAATTTATGCAGCCTCTCATAACAGTCTAAGATAAACTCATAAGCATCTTCAGTCTCAGAACCAAGAAATACCAGAGGCTTAAGCTTCAGAAACTTAGTCAACATATCATGCTCGTTCCCAGTCATAACAGAACCCAACAAAGGACGAAAGAAAGAATCAGTGCCTACATTTCCACCCGCTTTGGGCACAGTGCTAGCAGCAGGAGGATTAGTAGGAGCTCGAGTTGCTTCAGCAGAAGGAAGCACTGCAGGAACAGCCAATCCTATCAACAACACCATAATCTGTTGAGCTAACACCGGATCGATGGGAGGAACAACCGTAGTCTCCGCTAGCACCTCTTCCTCTTATCCATTTTCCTTAACATCTTCAACCTCAATATCCTCTTCTACCTCCTCATTATGCGCATGAGGGTTCTCATTCAGAGGAACATTATCAATCGATACCTCATTTACAGCAGGCGCTACTTTCCCAAGGCCTCTACCTCTACCTCGACCGCGACCTCTCACTGTAGATTCCTCAGCTGGAGGATTGACAGGAGCTACGGGCCTAACAACGTTATACCAAGTATTAACCATCTGCAGATAGATGAGTAAAGGAGGTTAGATACCAATTTGAATCGACACATACCAATTGGAATCAAGTCATAACACGAAAGGAGACTAGAAAAATAGAGAGATTTCCTAAAGTCCTATAGCCTCTTGAAGAAAAGTAAAGGCGTCCCCGTACCGTTCCACGAGACTCTAGTAGACTTATTTTGGTACATCGGGATCAACAAACCTAGGCTCTGATACTAACTTTGTCACGACCCAGACCGTCGTAATTGGTACCCACACTAACAATTCTGTAGGAGAACCACTACTACAACCCAAACCAAACAATTAATCTAAAAACTCAAATACTAAGAAAGAAAATAGAGTTTCTATAAACTCTAACAAAAGTTCAACAATAACTACACAAATGCGGAAGAATTAACCTAGAAACTGAAAGTCAATGTACCAAAACATCTAACAAATGATCCAAGTCTAAACAGGATGATACTAATCAACTAACTAAAACAATTGTCTAAGTCCGGAAATGGTGGACATAGACGAAAGAGAATCCCATGGCAGCCCGGAAGAATTGGCTCACCCTTGCATTCAAAGCAACGATCACTGATCTTCTAACAAGGTCTATCAATAGACGCTTGAAGATGCCCTGTACTCAACAAAAATAAGAGCAAGTGCATTATCAGTAAACAACCACAATGTATGGTAGGATCACACGGCTATCCTACTAGTGCAACATAAACAAGTCAAACAACATTATAATCACATGCATATATATCAACATATACAATATTATCAACATGAAGAATCAATAACGCATTTCACAATTTATATCACCTCAATGGTACTCTCATGGAACCCAAACTCAAACAGTTAGCATGTCGGAACGTGGCAATCCGATCCTATATTTATGCCGGAATGTTGCAACCAATCCCATAATTATGTCGGAACGTGGCGATCCAATCTAAGTTAGTTATGCTAGAACGTGGCAATTCGATCCCATTCACACACCACAATTACAAACACAAGTACATCATCAAGATCATACATTTAAGTCATGATTTCGTGGCAATGATATTTCATCTATCTCATTTAGAACAAATGTGATCAACATTGCAACATTCATACCTACACAAGTATCATATTGAAGCAAGAACAAACATACATCACACAAACATAAAATCACAACCATCATCTACCTCGAAACAAGCTTGAAACCCTAAGAAACTTGATCATTCCCTTTCCGGGTTCGTTATGCTTGTTCTTGGTCTATAAACAATCAATATAATACGGGAATCAATAAATAATCATTAATTACCCGAATTACTAACAATTTTATAAATCATAGATCAACCCATGATCTCAATTATCCAAATTAGAGTTGTTTCCACTATAGAATCTATAATAAAATCCTCTCCCATCAATATTCACCCTTCCGATTACGTTCTACGGATCAAAAAATGGATTCGGAGAGTGAAAAGCTTACCTTTAGCCTCAAGAATGGTGAAAAATGAGTAAGAGTCGCCTGGTGGTCGTTCCTTAGCTCTAAAAGTCGAAAAGTGCATAATGAGGTCGTTTGGGGGTTTATTAACGAGTTTAAGTCGCGTCCCGCCCCAGCAGCTTCCGCTTAGCAGTGAACCCTTCGTCTTTCACCTACGATTTTGAGTCTCGTCGTACCCGCCACAACGGCCATAATTCTTCTATAGCGACCCCGTTAGAGCGACCAAACTCCCGTCAAGGCGACACAAACGTAACTAGAGATTCAATTGAAGAAATTCCAAAATCTCATTTCACAACACACCTCTAACCCACAACGATCAGAAAATACCCTTTACGCTAAGATCGATTTCGGGAGTTCTACTTGCCCGAATTCAATTCTGTAAAGTCATATTGGTTCGTTAACGAGTTATCTAACTACTCATGTAATCAAAATAAAAAAGAACTCACCCGATTATTACTAGATTTCCCCACACCTCAAGGACTCTGATTTCGTCCAAATCTGGACAAGGTTGGAATAATCCAAATACTACAAAAAAGTTTTCCGGCCCCAAATTTCCCCCGTTGGATTTTCTATAACGATGGGAATAGTTCGTTACAGATACATATTCCTATAGAGTAAGAGTTATATGATATAATCCATAAAAGTTATATTCCATTGAAGGAAAAGGATGAAACTTTAGAAGCTTCAAGAAGACCCATCATAAGATATCAAAGCAAAGAGTTTGATTACAAGTCCAATGTGCTTCAATTATTGATTCAAAGGTGTCTTGTTGGATATGTAGAGTCCAAGCCTAAGGGAGATAATGTGTCCAACTGCTACAACTATTTGGTGGTACAAGTTAATGTACAAAGAGCAATATTGGGGTCCGAATTTGGGCCTTAGTCTCTAGAGCCTCAAAGGCCGGCCTTAGTCTCTAGCTTGAATACTAACCTAGGGTTATATTTGCTTAGGTTCTAGATGATTCTTGTAGGGTTTATTAGTGCTAGCAGCCCCTTTTTCGTCGTATGAATAAGAGTGATTATTTATTCATTAAGAACATAGCATATTGAACTTATTGAAAATGATATTTACATTGAAAGTTTGATAATAATATTGAGAGTTCTTTGAACCTTTGTGATTTGTACTTTGAGAAGTTATCTTTCAACAGTTACTCTAGTTTTATACGGAAAGCAGGCACTTTTAAGTTATATAGCTAATAAATGATTATGACATCTAGGAATTTCAGAGTGAATTGTTTATTGTACAAATTACAAGAATTAATGTAGTCATACCTAAATATAGGTTTGCGGATGGGGATGTGCTACTGCATTTGTATAAACGCTAAAAGTTGCATGGGATGGTATATATGACATCGAAAGGACCCTTTGGATTATAACTTCTATTTGATATGACTCGGGACATGTTAGTTCAACACATTTTTATTTATTTTCCAAATATCATGTTACAACCTCTTATTCTTATAAGTTTATCTAATTAATTTTGTTTGTTTCCTCAAAAAAAACTATTACTAATTAAGTACCAGTAAATTTAATTTGATGTACTATCATTACATTTAATAAAAATCTATCATAACTTGTATTAATTTAAAGTAACATAGAAGTCCAATCTCACAGTGCTAATTGATCATAACTCAATAATGATTGGTTACACAAAAATGAACATGATTTATTAGCTTACACTTTACAAGATATCAGCTTATTGATTTTGCCTCAATTACATTTTTATTTTATGATACAAGAGCACTAGACAAGTTTATTTACTACATAAAATATGTAAACTCTTTTACCAACTACTCGTAGCACCGATGATGGCCAGGAATTCTCTTTCGGCTTGAAGAGCATCATCAAAATGAACCGTCCTTTTATGCTTTCAATGGCGATCCGAGCCGCTTTTCTATCTCTTTCCAGCTGCGAGTAGGGTTTCTGTTCTTGCGACTGCTTCTCACAGAACTTAGCATTCTTCTTCATCTTCTCCCCATCGAAAGCCTTGCCAAGAACTTGTTGGGATTTTAAGATCACATTAGCGTAGCATTTCTTCAACATGGCAGCCCAGAGGTTCTTGTTATCTTTTTCCATGTCATTAACATCAATGATATGGTGATCATACATACCTATGACCTATCTAGAGACCAGAATGTAACAGCAATGAACAAGAAGTAAGAAGACTAAGTAATGAAATTAAGAAAGCACAACAGTACTATTATATATATACACATGTATAGGACTTATCCTATTTTGTATTATTAACAAAATTTCCTTTTTGAGACTTGAGAGTCAAAGGATATCAATTTTGATATGTTTTTTTTTTATATAACTAATATAACATATACAAAAGAATATTGATATGATAATTCTAATTAAGTTATTTCCTATTATATACATCTAATTTCTTTCTACTGTTTAACCAGCTTGGAGAGGAAAACATAGGAGAGCTTATAAAATGACCCAACAATAAATATCAGATCTTACTGTGGTGAAATATATGTAAACCAATAGGATTATTTAATTTATCTTTTAAGTGTATAAATTATATGATAAACTAAGTCAATAGATTAAACATATTCTCATTATTAAGTTTATAGACATACAAAAGGTGTGGATGACACGTATTAATGTAAAAAATTAGTAGGTAGTGTAGTATTGTTTTTCTTAGTGGGGTTGGTATTTGTTATTGTCGTTATACTAGTATTATTGTAGCGCTTGTTTTGATATTTCGATTATTGCACTAGTTTGTGGTTACCTTCCCACACCCCCAAATGACTCATATACTTCATACTTTAGATTATCAATGATTTGAACATCAATATTGCTTACAGAGTTCACTATAAAACATCAAGATCATACGTCAAACTCGTCAATGATTTGAAATGTAGAGAGTATTAAGGGCATGTTTGGAAGGACACCCTGGTAATTGGATTTGGTGTAATTGGGTGTAATTACAATGTCTGTCATGTTTGGGTGGACGGGTAATTACTTGGTCAATATGTAATTGGTGTAATTGACAAGGGGTAATAACACTCTACAATTCACAGGTAGAGGCTGTGAATTGCTGATAATTACATGGTATAATTACCAGCTGATTACTTTTTAATTTCTTTTTTTTAATTTATATTTATTTATTTTTTTAAAAATTTTGTTTACATCTATTATTTCAAGTTCTTTTTTTATTATTATTATTCTAAAAATTTGTAAAAATTTATTTTATATTTTATATTATTATATTTCATTTGCTTCTTGTTTTCAACCTTACTTTACGTGATTCTATGCCATTTTTTCGTATTATCTATTTGTTTATGCCATGCTTATTTTCTCATTAGCATACTTTTATTAGTATTCTAATTTTTAAATTAAAATAGAATTTATTGTAAAGTAAGGTTATAGACTCACGTTTTCTTTATTAAGAAAAAAAATATATATCATATTTATGCATTCTATGTTGAACTTTGTTATATGAGTATTATGTTAAACTTTTTGTTTTGAATTTATAATTTATGCTATATTTTCAGTTTCATTTGTTTTAGGAATATTGAATTCACATTGCACGTCATTTTTTAATTAGACTTGATAGATTATATTTTTGTCAAACATTTAATAATTTATGACATTTTATTTATATATTAATATTTTTATCAAACATCCATTTCAATTGAAAGATATTAATTTGAAAAATATAAATAATTATTTTTCATAATATTACTTAAAGAAAATATGTTTATTAATTAATATATTTTAAAAAAAGAATATATATCTTAAATATTTAATTTAATGTCATTTATAAAGTTTCTTATTTGTCTAGTATATATTTTAAATAATTAATTTTTATTTTTAAAATTTAATATAATTTGAGGATTGTAATTGTGCATCCAAACAGAACATGTGTAATTACACCGTGGCATCCAAACATGACATGTGTAATTACAGTGTAATTACACTGTGGCAACCAAACATGTCAGTATAATTACTAGACAGTGTAATTACTAGGTTGATAATTACTACCCTAGTAATTACACCAATTCCAATTATCAGGTGGCTTTCCAAACAGACCCTATGAGATTCGAATGCAGTACAATCAACAAAAACGGCAGATTGAGAATAGCAGATAAACCTTCTTTCAATTAGAAGTTTCCCTTATAGTTTCTTTGTTTAATAATTTAACGTTTGAGGTCACCTATCTCCATTTTATAGATGTAACGATAAGTACCATTATCAAGTCCTAACCTAGAGTTAAATCAAACCTGATGAGAGAGTATTTGTTTAATAGTTACTGCTAGGGTGAAGGTGATACTCAATCTTATGGACAAGCATCCTAAGAGGATGCACCTCCAGTATTTGGATGAGCAGACCGGTAAGATCAAGAGGTTTTACATGAATTTGTTTATCATAATTTACCTTTATATTGTAACCATTATAATTTGTAAGTATCAAGGTCACGATATAAACAATTGTCGATTGATTTTGAAAAAGAATCAAGATAACAATGACAAAGATGATCGAGTGGTTGGAGAGGAACAATGTAATGGGGAGACATTCCCAGGTGATTTGCGACAAATTTTAAATGAGAAGAGGGGACTAGCAAACATAGATCAAAGTACTGGTGATAATACTTGAGTTGCAGATGCAAATAATAATGAAATAGCAATGGCGAAAGCTATTAAAAATAATGGAGATTGAGTAGTTGATACTTGTGTTCGAGATGATACTCTTAATACTACAGTTGCACTAAATGGCACCTTAGCAACGGTCTCGCAGACTTTGATTTTGGGTACAAAGGATGGTGTTACTATTCGGTAGTTCCTATGATCAATTTGGAGTATAATCTAGCTTCGAATCCTAACCTACCTGCTGGTGATGTTTTATCTTAGAAAGATCCTTGTTTGTCTACGACAGAAGATCCAGACCAGGCTAATAAGGTGCAGCAACGACGTGGAGAAAATTTGTATTGGATTTTTGAATCTGGTGGTACATGCGATCATGACTTCGCTTTGTATGACAATGATAATGAAGGCTGGACTGAAGTACCAAGAAAATAATTTTCTCCAGGTAGCACCAAACTACACAACTAGATTGCACTAACCCAACGCGCAAGGAGGAGACAATAAACTGTGAAGATAAAGTATTAAGAAAGGTTGTGTGTTGTAACACCTTTGATGCCCTAATGATCAATTCTAATCAAGAACTCCATGCATTATCCACTCCATTTTTTCTAGTTTCTCATCTAGAAACTATTAGAATAATCAAGAAGCCACATGCCACAATGTTGAATAAAGCAAACCCAATGGTCAAACCACCTATGGCCACAATCAACACATCGGATCATGATGTTCCTTCCCCATATTTGGAGTCGCTTGGAGAGAAAGTATCCAGGTAGAAGTTAATAACCAAAAGGAATAACAAGACTTTCGTGAAAGGTATTCCATCCATCTCTCAAGCTAATTTTACAAACGATTTGATTATATATTGTTTATAAGAAGAAACAACATTAAACGAGTGCTTCTAGATGGGCATATTTAGTTGAGGAAGAGGAGCATATTTCTTCACCAGCAAGAAGTAAGTTAAGTCCTCAAGCACCCATATTTGTGCCTTCAAGTAAGGCAAATCAATCTGTGGAAGTGACAATTGATAACTCTAGGAAAAACTTGACCATTACCACCAAGGTATTGGAAAAGACCCATGAGCCAGAAGATGTAGTTTCAAGACTTAGTCGAACTACAACTTATGATATTGACTTGGGCAGTGACATGTTTGATGAGGATGATGAGGATGATATGCAAGACATATTATTTGATAAGGTATACAGGATTAAGATATTTCACCTAGGAAATAAAGAAGTGAAAGCAATAGAAGCAAAAATAAGACACATGAAAAGTAACATACTTGGGATGGTAAGGTGACTGAGAATTTATTCTAAGACACCTATCTATGCGATTGTCAAAGCAAAATTACATGACAGTTGCAACAACAACAAGATCCAATATATCCATAAAGAAGTGATGAACTAACAAGTTTTGTTAGACATATTTGACAAAGAAAATAAAAGGGAAATAATTCAAGTTGCTTTACTTGGGCAAACCATCTTTTTTAAGTTCTACATATATAAAATGAAGTTTGAGGTTGATAACTTAGCTTTATTCTTAGGATTTATATTTTTGCATTACTTAAGCATCCTCATTTGTAGTGTCACTACAAAGTGTATTATAAACTCTATGATGATCAAAGAATATCTAGTTTCCTATAGCTCTTATTTTCTTCATGGTTGTTTATTAGAAGAGGTACATTACCTCATTAAGATTAGTAAGGTAAGACCTAGCCCCCCTTCTTGTACTTTTCTCTTTAAGGTCCTTGTTTCTTTATTAATAAAAACTAGCCCTAGGCACACCTTAAGTAGCGGGATTGCTTTCTTTTTAAAATATAATGTATGAACTACACATGTTAATTTGGCAGCATATCGTAAAAAAATTCAAACTTAAGTCATAAGATAAGGTGTTAAAGTTTGAACCTTCATAATGAAAAAAAATCATTAATCCCCACTAAGACTATGATTTATGAAACCTCTAAGACACAAAAAAAAAAATGATGGAATGCATGAGACGATAATTATGGGTTTTCTGAAAAATTAAATCATGTTGTAAAGTGGATTTTATTTCATAGAACTCAGGGTCATATTCAGAAAAATCATAAAAAGGATATCCACAATAAAGTTTTTTGGATTACCATATTTTTTGTCAATGCTAAGTTGTCTTTTACTGTAATGACCTTCAAGGTAATTTTTGGAAGTTTTGGTAGATACCATTTTGCCCTTTATGATAGTTGCCCTGAATCATGTTTGGTCAATTTACGAAGTTGATTTGAAATTGGATAAAAAAGTTTGTTTTTTTTTTTTGGAAGTTTTGGAGTTTTGGAGACTTAAAATTGTTAAAAGTGATTTTTGAAAACAACCAGAGCTACGAGTCTCGGAATGAAATTCCATCAACTCTGAAATGCGGTTAATCTAGGAATGATGTCATTTTTCAAATTTGAAGTCTTTATGTAGATTTGAGCCCTTAAGTTGGAAGCTTAAATGTATTTGGTCTAAGTGTTAACTTTGGTCAATGCTTGAAGTTCAGACACTCGAATTGAAATTCTGACGATACCATTGGATTGAGGGGATGATTTTAGGCCTAGGTGAGACCTTGGTTTAATTTCCAGAGGTTCTGCAGGCTATTTGGTATTTATGAGTGGAAATTGGTTCGTTGCAACTTTAAGGGATTTTGGGTCAAGGAGATGCTGAATTCGTGTTTCGATGGTTCCATTGAGTGTGAAATGTCAAGTTAAGTTGGGTAGCATACCTGATTTGTGTACTTAGGATTCCGAACGAATTTCGAGGGTCCATAGTGAATTTTATTGGGTCTTGGTACTAGCTAATGTTGTTGTGTCTAGTGCCTGATGGACCTTCATTGTGATCGCATGGTCCTGAGTCGTGATTGCGTAGGTGTATTTTCCATTTCTTCACAATCACGTGGCGGGATCATGATCACATAACAGTATTTCCCCTAGCATTCGCGATCACTAAGGTCCATAAAAATGAGTTGACCAACGTTACTTATCGCGATTGCGAGGTTTGGGGTTACAATCGTGAAGATTAAAGTGACCTGAGAAAAATTATTTTCCAAAAGTCGGGGTTTGATTCCCATTTAACCATTTTTGAACATTGGGAGCTCGGTAAAGGCGATTTTAAAATGATTTTTCAAGATTCATCGATTAGGTAACAATTTTTAACTCCCCATCATTATTACCCATTATTTATTTCAATATTTTCTCACCTCATTGCTAATTTTGAACTCAAACTTTGTGAGTTTTTCTCAAGAACTTGGGTTTTAAGGAAAGGCGATTTTGAAGTGATTTTTTGGGATTCATCGATTAGGTAACAATTTTTAACTCCCTATCATTATTCCCCATTATTTATTTCAAGATTTTCTCACCTCATTGCTAATTTTGAACTCAAACTTTGTGAGTTTTTCTCAAGAACTTGGTTTTTAAGGAAAATGGTGATTTGAGCTAAGTTTTAACTTATTTTTTGATGTAGTGTTCACTAATGAGTTCAAGAATATTAAGGTATCATGATTTCATACAAAAAAATTTATTTAACCCTAGTCCTCGGGATTGAATTTTTTGGTTGATTTGGATTCGGTATCTAAAATCAGCTTTATGGTTGTTGTTATGATTTCTTATTTTGGATATCTTATTTGGTTAGATTTTGTGGATTTAGAGAGTCGTCATAAAGGGAAGGCCCATATACTGAGTTGATTTCTTTCTCCTTTAAGACAAGTGGACCTCTTGATCTTTCGTTAAACGTATTGAACTGTGTATGCCTGGTTGTGTGATTCAGAAGTAATGAGAATTGGTGAAGGGTTTTGTAATTCTTATTCATTTGCAAATGTTGATTGAATTCTAGTGATAAAACGAGATAAAAAGAAAATATGTTGATATAGTTATGTATGATGTGTTGTGGATGATTTAGAACGGTCAAATTGATTCACTATTGATGATATCTCATGATTGTGGGAGTATGGATGGTGTATTGATATTGAATTTATCAACTTCTCATTATTCATGTGAACTTTCCTATTTATATTGGTTTTGAAACACTACGATGAGATCTGGATCAATGTTTATGCCGAAGGAAAATGATTTCAATGACTGATGTTTGTGCCGAAGGAGAATCGTTCCGGCGATGCCGAGGGGAAATAGTTCCGAAGAAAGAGATATACCGAGGGGAAATAGTTCCAGCGGATACATGGACCTTGTGATTCCCTTATGGGTCCCGACTTGAGTCTCAGCGGGTGCATATTGTTAGGACATACATGCATCACTATATATGACATTACACTTCATTGCATTGCACACATTATTGATCTTTGCTCTTTATGAGTGATTTTTTTATAGCCATTGTGGTTGTTTAAATATGAAACACTGTGATGGCAATTTGTATATGTTGAAGTGCATGTTGTGATGTAATTATAATGTTAGGACTGAAATAATCAGGTGTTATGCAGAAGCTAACAAAGCAAACATCGAAAGACCATGAGTAAGAAGACAAATGAGAAATATACCTAAAGACACAAATATTTAACGTGGTTCGGTCAATCGATCTACGTCCACAAAAGAGATTAGCAATCCACTATATAAATATGAGAGTACAAAATATAGAGAGAAATAACCTCAACCAAATCACTCAAAATACATGGGAGGTTCACATAAGTGATAACATATCACTTGTGTCTTAAATTCTCCCCCTAAGAAAAACTCGCAAAGCCCCTAGGACTACATTGTGAATGTTGATTAACTTAGAAGGACTGAGCATCTATCTATAGAGTCCTAAATTTTTTCCTACAAGAAAATGACTAGCCAAATATGGAGACTTTGTGTTTTCCTTTTATGAAAAAGAAAACCTTTTTATGGTAAGAAATTCAGGGAAATTGATATCCAACAAATCTCCCCCTTGGACTGAATTTCTGACAAAATTAATTTGATCCACCTTCTTCATATAATCTTCCTCTGCTTGCATCTCCTCTCCATAATTTGCTTTGCAAAATCTATGTCTCAATACAGAGAACATCTCTGAAACCAATTTCTTCAACAAAAATCTTCATTATTGTCAAATAGGTTGTGGCTAGAACTATACTCGCCCAAATGAACACCTAATTTTTAACTTGGTTCAACCATCGATTATCGAACCATTGAACCTGGCTCCATCATTGAACCTGGCCCACCGTTGAACCATGGCTCTAATACAACTTTTTAGGACTAAAATAATCAGGTGTTAAAACCTTGAAACAACATGAGTAAGAAGATAAATAAGAAATATACCAAAAGACACAACGATTTAACGTGGTTCGATCAATCGATCTACGTCCATGAAAGAGATAAGAAATCCACTATATAAATATGAGAGTACAAAATATAGAGATAAATAACCTCAACCAATTCACTCGGAATATATGGGAGGTTCACACAAGTGATTGCATATCACTTGTATCCCACAAATTCTCTCTCTAAGAAAAACTCAAAGCCCCTATGACTACATTGTGAATGCTGATTAACTTAGAAGGAACACACATCTATGTATAGAGTCCTAAGTTTTTTCCTACAAGAAATGGACTAGCCAAATATGGAACACATGTACTCCGAACACTCTATCCTAACCTCCACATACTAGGACCTGCATAACAATCAGATCAAGCTAACCTAACAATTCACAATTCATATAACACATATCATGTATAATTACATCGCAACATGCATTTCAACATATACGAATTGATTTGAGTTGGTTTGAGTTGTTTTTACTGGATAATATTTGGAAATTTTGTATATAACATTCTATATGAATTGATTTACATTGGATTTGATCATAAGTCAATAGTAGACCAAATCTATTAAATCTAAAAAACCCACCAAAATCATAATATTAGTAAGAAGATCATTGTCGTAAAATAGGTAAATAATTTATCATTATTATTATTATTTGAATTCTTACATAAGGATATGATAGGTACTTGCTCTTCTTCCGTTCTTTCCATTCAAACCTTTTTGAGATTCTCATTCACAACATGTGAAAGGGATATATATAATGCTCCTCATTCCTCTAGCAGATTCCAATGAGCCAAAGAGCCCCATCTCGGTCGTTTTACAATCATTAGGACCATTTCTACAACTCTTAAGGACACTACCACCACTAGACAGTTGACCAGATCTTCATCCTTGCTTACTGCTATCATATTATTAATTGGCCTAAGTTTGTACAAAGGCAATTGCTTATGGCATATTGTAATGTAAAAGGTCAATAGGCAATTCTTAGTAACTGTGAACTCAATATTATCTGGGCTACAAAAACCCAAAGCACATGATTTGATGAATTCAAGAAAGTTTGAAGGCTCAAATTGAGATGCCCAAAAAACACTACCCCCATTCCCATCTTTCTTTGAAGGAAAATTTTGAGCATCAACTTGATTTTCTTTTGAAAAACAAGAACATGTCATCTCCTGATTTCTTTACCTATTTCTCTAATCCTTCAAGGAGTGGACCAAAACGAACAGGTCCTATCCGAGTTCATTTTGAATAAAAGGTAAAGTAGATCTATGTCATGACCTAAGTTAATGCCCTATGTGTGGCCAACACTCCTAGGCATGGCAAGCACTGGTAACCATTGTTGGTTTCAAGTGAACTGTTGGTTTGACATACTGTAGAACTGACTAATATTGATAATGCAGAATTGTAATAACAATACTAATGGGCTAATGGCTGAAATTTGAAAATAATCTTTATAAATAAAATAAAGCTGAAACACCTGAGTAACTATTTAAAATAGAGCTGAAACTACTAATGTCTATGCTGATGGATATGTCTAATGAAGCCTCTAAAACAACTAAACTAAATGAGTTTATCGGAATAAGACCCTGGGCTGGTTGAAAACTAACATAGCCAAAATGACTAAAGTTTGGGTTGAATCATAACCAAATTCCCCTGAATGTAAGGACACGACTAGAATTTCGCTGTTTTCCGACTGAAGAATTAGTCGGAATGTAGTTGAAAAAATGAAGTGCTCCGATGACCTTTCGACTACCTTTGAGTAGTTGGGGTGTTCAGGAACATTTTTTCCAACTATAGTAGTCGGAATTTTCGAACTACCATACTTACAATACGTAAAACAAGACCAAACCATTAAAGTGGCTAAATGGCCGACTACTGTAGTCGGAAAATATTAAAATAATATTTTATTAATTTTAAAACTATAGACTACTGTTGTCGTAATAGTTACACAATTAAAAAATTAATATATATATATTCTGATTAATGTAGTTGGCAAATATTACTTATTTATTAATCATTTAAGTTCTCTTCCGACTACTATAGTTAGTAAAAATAATTCATTTATTAACTATTTAGGTGCTCTTCCGATAACTATAGTCGGCATTTCAAATTTCTAACAATAAATTATGATATTGCTAATTATTGTAGTCGAAAAAACTACAGTTTTAATACATAAATGTTTTATTTATTTGGTACACCACCTGCTAAATTATACTATCATCCATTCATAAAAATTCAACAATCAAACCAAACATCAAATATATACCTAAACATTCAAATTATATTCAATGTAGCTAAGTCTAAAAATTAAAGCATCATGAAAATCAAGTCTAATAAGTATTCAATTATTATTCATAGACTCTTCGGTGTGTAAAGAGCCACACTTTACGGAGGCCCGAACTGCCTTTGCTCGCTCACACTTCTTAAATTCAGGAATGTTCCATTTCTCCAAAAAATTAGCGCATATTTCTTCTTGTAACCAACCGGGCTTCATATTATTTTTTTGAACGTCAAACAACATATTTGCAACCCAGCATACAAGATTTTTCTCTCAAAGAGGGAATCTATTTGTTCTCATAACATGGCTGCCATGTACACTTCATCTGCATAGTAAATAATATCATTAGATTAAAAAAATCTATATTTGATTACTAATGTAAAAGTAAATTTTGTTAGTACCGCAAACTGATTCCATATTTGTTCCCTGATATTGTACGAGGAGTCTTTCTATCTACCCCAAGCATCATTGAAGAATGGTTAAATAGATTCTAAAACCATATGCGAGCCAACATATGATATCGCAAACATGCATTTAACATAATTAATGTAAGTAAGTATATTCACCAAATTAAAAATAACATAAAGATCACTTACCCATCCTCATAAGGGCTGACAGAAAAATATCATATTCTCTAGCGTCTCCAATATTTTGAGTCTTTGAACAAGCTGGTGCAGTAGTACTACTGATGGATGATAATGCTAGTACAGAGACTCCAATATTTGACCTAGTGCTAGGTGTGGATGATGATGGAGATCCAGCTGGAGTCGATAATAGAAGCAGAGTTAAGGAGCTGATATTTTGACTTATCGGACAACTCGAAGAAGTATTTATATGAGGTGTGGGCACAATATTATTGTCAAGACTTGTATTCGTGTCAGGTGGTGGTGTATTAAAAAAAGAAAGTGGTAATTAAGTCAACAAAGGAAAAATATTGGGTGGCAGTGAAGGCTGTTGAGGAGGAACGACAGATTGCAGTGAAGTCAGTTGAGGAGGACAGGTGGGTGGCAATGAATTCGCTCCAGGAGGACCTACACTTGGTTGGCTTAAGTGATTTGTAGGTGGAAATGAAGCTGGTTGAGAATTGTGTTGTCTCCTCTTGTTTTTATGCTTTCGACACTTTCCTTAGTGTGGTGGAGACCATAGATGGATTGGAGGATCTCTAACAATCTTCAGTTTCATCTTCTTCCTGGCAAAGTGAATTCTTATGGGAGGCCCAACTATTTACATAAGGATATGACAGGTACTTGCTCTTCTTCCGTTCTCATGATTCATTAACTTCTTTTAGATTTTCATTCGCAATCTGTGAACGGGATGTCATGCTCCTCATTCCTCTAGGAGATTCCAATGAACCAAAATCTCCATCTAGGTCATTTAACAATCACTAGGACCACTTCTACAACTCTTAAGGACACTATCACCACTAGACAGCTTGTCCAGACGTTCATCCTTGCTTACTGATATCAGATTATTAGTTGGCCTGAGTTTGTCCAAAGGTAATTGCTTATGGCGTATTGAACTGTAATATACAATTCTCAGCAACACCCAAAGTACACTATTTGATGAATTCAAGTCTAAAAAATGATGGTGAATATATTTTCTTTAGTTTGTATGATATTGATATTCGTTAATGAAGTTTCATGAAAATAATGTTTTTTTTGTGATTATAATAGATGTATTTCGACCAATTTGAGTGTATAAGTCTAAATATGCATTTAATATATCATAATTTATAAACATACTTTAAAAGTATATTTTAAAGACCCAGAAAAAGAAGAAAAAGAATTGAATAAAAGAATAAAGAAGCAGAAAAATGGGTTAGAACAACTTTATCCAATCCACATTTGACCAAATCCATTTTTACTCAGATTTATATGAGTGGATTACACTCCAATCCATTTTAACTCAATCCATTCAAATTTGATCTAATCCGCCCATTTACCACTTCTTCTAGCTAGGAAATGATAGATATAATTAAACAACTACATAAATTATCTTTGGATCGTCTCAATATAGAAATCCATAACAAAAATAAGTATTCTATTACTATACTAAATCATCTTTTCCCATTGCATCTCTAGAAAGTATAGCAAAACTGCATAACAAAATAAATGTTTGCATATATAGATAATTCTCACAGAGCTAATTGATCATAATTGGATTTTACGGTATAAAAAACAAGATTTATTAACTTACACTTTACAAGATATCAACTTACTGATTTTTCCTCAATAACATCTTTATTTTATGATACAAGAGCACTAGACAAGTTTAGTTACTACATAAAATATGTAAACTCTTTTACCAACAACTCGTAGCACCGATGATGGCCAGAAAATCTCTTTCGGCATGAAGACCATCATCAAATGAACCGTCCTTTTGATGCTTTCAATGGCAATCCGAGCCTCTTTTCTATCTCTTTTGAGCTGCGAGTTGGATTTGTCTTCTTCCAACTGCTTCTCACACAACTTAGCTTTCTTCTTCATCTTTTCCCCATCTGACGCCTCGCCTAGAATTTGTTGTTGTGATTTGAAGATCAGATTAGCATAGCGTTTCTTCAACATGGCATCCCGGAGGGTCTTGTTATCTTTTTCCATGTCCTTAACATCAATGATATGATGATCCTATCTAGAGACCATAAGGTAACAACAATGAACAAGAAGTAAGAGCCCTAAGTATGATATTAAGTAAGCACAACAATGCTATTATATATATACACATAACACATATGTATAGAACTTATCCATTTTTTTTTGTTATTAACAAAATTTCCTTTTCGAGAGTTAAATAATATCGATTTTGATATGTTTTTCAGGTAAACTAAGTTTATCTGATATAACATATACAAAAGAATATTGGTATGATCCCATAGTTTAACTGATAATTCTAATTAGGTTATTTCCTGTTATATGCATCAAATCTCTTTCAACAGATGCAAACCAATAGGATTATTTAATTTATCTTTGAAGTGTATAAATTATATGATAAACTAAGTTAATAGATTAAACACATTCTCATTATTAAGTCCATAGAGATACAAAAGGTATGGAGGACACATATTATTGTAAAGGATTAGTAGTGGTGTAGTATTGTGTTTCTTAGGGGGGTTGGTATTTGTTATTGTCGTTATACTATTATTATTGTAGTGCTTGTTTTCATATTTTAATTATCAAACTATATTGTTATTACTTGATATGTTTTCGGCACAGTCTCAGTCAGTGGCGTAGCCAGAAATTTTACGAAGGGTGTCCAAAAGTTTAATAGCTAATAAAAATAATTTAATGAATGGGTGCACTTAAATTTTGTAAATCAAATTACGTAATATTAATGATTAATTTCTTTAATTAAAAAATATATCAAAATTTATTAAATCAAACTACATAATATTTAGCTTTAATGTTCACGTTTATTTGATAGAAAGTGAACATACAAAGCCAAAAAAAGAGAAAATTCAGTTTAGAGTAAAATCACTTTCATGCTTCAAGATTTCACAAACTTCTAATGATTAACAACAAGAAATGAAAAATAAAGAGTAGAATCAAAGGAGTTATATTAAAAGAAATTCTATATGGAGCCTTTTCACTTTTAGTAGCTTTATGGAATAAATAAATAAATAGGATTTGCTTATTAACTTTAAATGAAATAATTACTTTTAAATTTTATTTAATTTTCAATGAAAAGAAAAAAAAATCAAAAGTCAAATAACATATTTAGGGGATTTGAACCCGCACACATCACGTTGCGAAGGACTTAGCTTGAGCTGAACAACTAAAATCATTGTGCTAAGAAACTTTATTGTTTTTCAAGGGTGTCCAAGATGTGTTATTAATCACTTAAAGTATCATTTTATATATAAATACAATGTAATTTTCCGAATTGTACACCCTAGGCAAAGGGTAGCTATGCCCCTGGTCTCAGTCATCTTTGTACCTAAATTTGTTGCACTTGAGTCAAGGGTCTTTCAGATATAGTCTCTCTACCTCCATGAGGTTCTGATAAGGTTTGCATACAATATGTTAAACTCAGTTGATTTTGAAAAGTGACTCTTAACAATTATTTGTACCCTTCGCAGGAAAACAAATAAAAAAGAAAAGGAGCCAAACATATAGCACCAAGAAGGAAAGAGATATTGATCTCTAAAAGTAATGGAAGAAAGGAAAGCCATGATTAGAGGAATTACGAATCAATTAAAGAATGCTACAATCCTAGCGACAGTTCAATCAAGCAAAGGCAAATTCAAAGATCAGCAAACCAACCTAGAATCAAGTGTGCCCCCAAGAGAAGAAAAACCAATCAAGCCGAGATTCGAGAAGATCATCTCAAGAAGGAAGTAAAACGATTTGATTATTCACATATCTAATATGGACATGAATTAACAAATCGCCTCAATCAAAGAATCCCTCAATATCCTTGATTGAAAGAAACACCCTTGGGTTTTCCTTACAAGAGCAAGTAACCTATATATATAAACCTCTTTTAGCCTTAGTTGTGAAGCGCACTTCACTTGAACTTGTACTATTGTCTTTTGTTGTCTTCCACAAATCATTTTATTCTCGTGAGTAAACAACTGAAAGAAAAGATAAAGAAAGATCTAAGTGTATGTTATACAAGTAGAGGCTATGTCAAAGTAGAAGATCTGATTTGCATATGAGAGAGGACTCTGAGTCGAAATACATTGTAAACACCCAAGCTCTGAACAAGCTCTTAAGGAAACCCTTGGAACCCAAAGGGGTTGAAAGTAGGCAACACATGTGTTCCGAAAAAGTATAAATTTCTCTGAGCCCTTTACTTACTGCATTTACTCTTATCTTATACTGTTAAACTAATCTGCAGGTGAGTCGACTATTCCACACAGGAAGTCGACTAAGGGAATTTTTTAATTCACCCCCCTCTTTACTTTCAATTGGTATAAGAGCAGATCTCACAAATAAACTGTTTAACCACACATGAGAAAAGATCTATGGCAAACTTTCAAATCCTTGGTGCTCTTCTTCAAGAAGGACACTTCTCAAACCGACCTCCTTACTTCAATGGTCAACACTATCATTGGAAAGACATATTTAGAATATTTGTTACCTTAAATGACCTCCACACCCCCCTCTTTACTTTTAATTGGTATCAGAGCAGATCTCACAAATAAAGTGTTTAACCACACATGAGAAAAGATCTATGGCAAACTTTCAAATCCTTGGTGCTCTCCTTCAAGACGGACACTCCTCAAACCGACCTCCTTACTTCAATGGTCAACACTACTCTCATTGGAAAGACAGATTTAAAATATTTGTTACCTTCAACGACCTCCAGACATGGATAGTCATAAAAAAAAAGACCAAAGAAAATTCCTAGACTCACTGGAAAGGACGCTATTGAGATACCCTTTGATCCATAATCCTTTGACGTTACAGAGGAACAATAAGAGGTAATCAAAACAAATGCTAGGATAATAAGTTTGTTGTACTATGCAGTTTGCGGAGCATAATTTGATGAGATTTGAACCTGTGAAACTGCAAAAGAAATGTGGGACAAACTTGAAGTTACCTATGAAGGAACCAGCAAAGTCAAGGAAGCTTGAATCAGTTCACTGGTGAATGGATATGAATTGTTCTAAATGGCAGTTGATGAAAATGTTGAGAACGTGTTCTCGAGGTTCAGTAAAATCATTTGTGAGCTCAAGTTTTTGGAATGATATACTCAAACGGACTACAAGTCAGGAAACTTATTAGAAGTCTCCCAAAAGCTTGGGAAAACCAAGTAACCATTTTAGAAGATGGAGATCTGGAAAAGATGACGTATGACGAACTTAGAGGAAATATTATGGCTTATGAACAAAACCATATTAACAGATTCCACAAAGATGATAAGAGAAAAATTGTTGCATTCACTGCTGGAACTACTGAAGTTGAAGTGGAGATAGATGACACTCAAAGTGAGGGAATGTCCCTCATCAACCAAGGAGTCAGACAAAGGCCTCAACAAGGTTTCAAAAAATATGAATACCAAATAAATAATGATCGATGCTACTACTGTGGAAAACAATTCCACGTTAAACAAAATTGTCTAGAGCGAAAACGGAGAAACAAACAAAGAAATGAAGATCCAAAACATCTTGGTGCCTGGATTCAAGGAGAAACATCCTCATGATGAGACCGCCAACATATGTTTCATGGCACTAGGTGAATCAAGTAAGGTAACACCCTTTAACTGTTCAAATTGCAATGACTTATAGAGCTCTATGGATATGGTTACTAACAAATTGCAGAAAGTCATCGATGAATATAAAAAAATTGCTCAAGAAAAGAAGGACTGCCAAATTCTTCTAGAAGCAAGTCAGAATGAAGTCGACTTACTGCTAGAAGAACTTGAGGAAGTAAAAATGTAGTTGAATAGCATCAGAAAGTCTCCGACTCATATTTATATTAGATCCAACATCTCTATCTTAAATGCCTCTCATAACTCCTCTTTTCATTCTACTGAACCTATGTTCAAGTCAGTTGTTTTACTTGCGGTGACATTGGCCACATATCTTTTAACCACATGAAATTTTCCTCTAGAAAATGGATTTGGAGGCCAAAAGTTGTTAAACCCTCAAGGACCCAAAAAATACTTAGGAACCTAAAAGAAATTAATCTATGTGTTTTTCAGGATCAAACCAAGAAAACATACAAAAAGAGAATGTGGGTAATAAACTGCCGATTCTCCAAAAATATGTGCGGAAAGAAAGAAAACTTCAAAACTCTTTTAAAAGTTGACGGAGGATATGTACGACTCGATGACAATGCAAAAGGAGAAGTAGTAGGAGTCGAATCAATCACTCTCAGCTCATCATGTGATCGATTTGAAGTATATATATCTTATAGACGGGCCCAAATACAACTTCCTTAGCATCATTCAACTATGTGATATTGGATTTAAAGTCTCATTCAACATTACAAATTGCACCATCAGATATGCGACTGGAGATATCACTATTTTGGAGATCGTGTTGATAATATCTATGTTCTAAACAATATTGATTTGCCTACACTCATACGTCTCATTGCAGTGTCAAACAAATCTTGGTCATGGCATTGAAAACTTGGTCACGCAAGCATGCATGCCCTTAAAGAATTGTCCAAACTTGAACTAGTCATTGGACTTCCAAAGTTAAAATTTTAAAAGGACCATATATGTGACGCTTGTCAGCTTGGTAAGTAAACTCGTTCTTCATTCAAAGTCAAATGTACTGTAAGTAACACTAAACCTCTACAACTACTGCATATGGATCTCTTTGGTCCCACTCGGACAACTAGTATTCGTGGTAAGAAATATGCTTTCGTCATTGTCAATGACTCCTCAAGATTCACATGGGTCATATTTCTATCTCATAAAAATGAAGCTTTTACTAACTTTGAAGTGTTTTGTACAAAAGTTGAAAGAGAAGCAAAATATTTTATTTCTACAATTCATATCGGTAACAGAGCACGTATGTTGTGCACATAACCACACTAGCTTTAAATTAGGATTTCAGTTTATTTAATAGTCCAGCCTTCAATGAGGATTGCTCACGTAACTTAATATGCTCTTATTTCCTAGGAGTTAGCTTTGCACAATCTCTTTTGTTTGATGTGTATATAAACTCCATTGGAGTCTAATTAATCAATATACTATTTTCAATCTACTTCTCTGAACTTATATGGTATCAGCGCCAAAACACTCTAACGAGTACACCGATCACAAATAAAACTTTCTGCACTAATGGCCCCCTCCACCCCAGTTATTAATGCCGATACAGCCCCTGTCCTCAAATACTTGGTTCAATTTAACCCATCATCTCAGTTGCCCATTAAGCTGTGTGGTAGCCATAACTTCACCATTTGGAAGGACCAAATCGCCATGCTGCTTCATGGCCAAGACATCTATGGTTATCTTGATGGGACTAAGTTGTCCCCTCTCGAAATATTCACCACTGATGGCCTTGTGAGAACCAACCCTCAGTACAAGGATTGGTTTCGTCAAGACAAACTCATCTAAAATGCTCTCATGGCCTCTGTTGATGCCACTATCGCTTCAACTGCAGCTTCTCTAACCAATTCTAAAGATGTGTGGGATCAAATTCACACCTCATTTGTGATCAAATCGCAAACCCGCATCTTCAGCCTCTGTCACCATCTCAGTCGGGTAAGCAAAGACACCAAATCAATTGCTGAATATATGCGAGATATTTGTTCTCTCTGATGAACTCGCCACAACAGTTTCACTTACCAATAATGAAGAACTTATGGTGAAAATATTGAGTGGACTCGGTCCTGAATTTCATAAAATCTCAGCTGCCATACGTGCACATGACTCACCCATTAGCTACGCTGAACTTTTCGGTAAGCTTCTTGATCATGAACTGTTCCTCAAACATGAGGACCTCAAGAGGACTACCACCCAGGTCACAACAGTTGTTGCTTAGGGGGTCACAAATACTTCATCGGCTCGACGCAACCATCGCCGCCAACCCACCAATAATAATGGGCATCCCCAAAATAGAAAACATAATCAAAGTGCCACTTTCCAGCATCCAAACGATTACTCTCAAGGGCTTAACTTTCCATACCAATCCTCACGAATTCGTTGTCAACTGTGTGACAAATTTGGGCATACAACAAATGTTTGCCGCTCCCGGTCCTATAACCACTTTGAAGCAAAAGAAAATTTTGTTGCTCACATGACCCCAAATGACCCCTGGATTGTTGATTCAGGTGCATCTCACCATATTGCCGCCGACACCAACTACCTCCACAATGCTCAGGACTTCAAAGGGGCTGAGGAAGTGACCTTGTGTAATGGTAATGTGATGCCAATCATGCAAACTGGTAATACTCATATAAATGCATCCAATACTACTTTCATACTCTCTAATATTTTGTGTGCTCCTGCCATCAAACACAAGCTTATTTAAGTTAATCAGTTTTGCAATGACAATCTAACCTCCATTGAGTTTTTTCCTTATACCTTTCTTCTGAAGGATCTGACTACGAGAACTCTTCTTCTGTGCGGCCTGAGTAAAGCTGGACTACATGAATGGTCGTCCCTGTCTCGACCAAACATCAATGTCGCTGCTGCTGGACCTTCCTTACATCTGTGGCATCGCAGATTGGGCCACCCCCATTCTCGCATTTTATTTCCTATTTTAAATAATTCTCATCTTTCATATTCTTCCAAAGACA
Source organism: Solanum verrucosum (assembly GCF_900185275.1). Classification (NCBI taxonomy): domain Eukaryota; kingdom Viridiplantae; phylum Streptophyta; class Magnoliopsida; order Solanales; family Solanaceae; genus Solanum; species Solanum verrucosum. Next base: position 199,561 of record NW_026020184.1, read on the forward strand.
AGATCACTGCTTGTAATTCTTGTTGTTTCAATAAAACACATAGCTTTCCCTTTTATTCCACCACATTGTACAATAATTTTCCATTAAAAATCATCTACAGTGATTTGTGGGGACCCTCCCCTGTTCCCTCTAGTGACAAAAAAATATATTATTGTTTATTTGTTGATCAGTACACCAAATACATTTGGTTGTACACAATGAAAAACAAACATGAAGTTCAAAAAATATTTCAAAGTTAACATCCTGTGCTTGAAAAAAAATTTGGTCACAAAATACTCACCCTTTACACTGATGGAGGCGGAGAATATCAAGTCCTAGAAGCATACCTTAATTCCAATGGCATACAACACCTTGTCTCTCCTTCTCATACTCCTCAAAGGGTCGCATTATCTGAAAAACGTCATCAACACGTTGTCGAGACTACCAAAACACTGCTTTATCAAGCAAGTTTACCTTCAAACTTTTGGACCTTTGCCTGTCATCATGCTGCCTTTCTCATAAATCGCCTCCCAACCACCACTCTTAATCACAAGTCTCCTTTTGAAATTCTTTTCAATAAACTGCTAAATTATGAATGCCTTCGTATATTTGGTTGTTTATGCTATCCATGGCTACAACTATATGCCCAAAACAAATTAGAGCCGTATTCCAGACCTTGTGTCTATCTTTGTTTTTCTGCCACTCATCATTGCCATCAGTGTTTTGACCCCAAAAGCTCCAAAGTTTTCCTCTCACGGGATGTAAAATTTGTAGAGGATATTTTTCCATTTGATAATATGTTTTCTACCTTAAAACAGAACTTTTCATATTTGACTTGGGAACATATTTCTAATCCTACTAATACTGATGTGGACAATACTTCACATCATACTCATCTAGATCTCCAGCTGCTGCCCCCCACCATTCCATTTATGCGATACACACACCACAATTTATGCTCACTTCGTACAACACAGAGGACCACCCCACAGTAGGATCACTCTATCATTGACCAACCAGGTAATCTTCCAACTACTTCTCCTGATATACATCAACAATTCTCTGTTGTTAATAGCATTCTCCCTCACTTCATATTTCAAAGCTACCCCCTGCTCGATGTACTCGGTCTGTCCCATTATATAGCCAACCACCCATTACTCATGTTTATCGGCATCGCCCAACCTCATCACCCAATGTACCAACACAATCCCTCAGCACTAATAGAGGTACCAACAGTTGCACTCCCTCTTTGCCTCCACCCACTGCCCCATAGTTCAGGTTCCACAAATAGAGCAAAATCGTTTAGTAACAAGGTCGCAAAACAACATCATCAACGCAAACTTACTGACTATACTGCCCAAATAACCCAGCATGTATCTCTTACCCTTGTTACCCACAAACAAGCACACAAATTTTCATATTGGAGAGATGCTATGCAGGTTGAATTTGATACATTAATGAAGAACCAGACTTGGGAGTTGGTTACACCAGATCACACCCGCAATGTTGTTCCCTGTAAGTGGTTGTTCTGAATTAAGACTAAGGCTGACCAATCGTGATAGGTACAAAGCACGATTGGTTTCGAAAGGGGTTCACTCAAAGGCCTGGGGTTGATTTTCTAAAGACATATAGTCCAGTGGTCAATCCCACCACGATTCATACCGTTCTCACCCTTGTTCTACAACGAAATTGGGCCTATCAAATTGATGTCAATAATGCTTTTCTTCGAGGAAAGCTTCACAAAAATGTCTACATGTCTCAACCCCCTGGCTATGAAGATTTGGCACATCTAAACTATGTTTGCCATCTAAAAAAGGCAATCTACGGACTGCGCCAATCTCCTAAAGCTTGGTATGATGCACTCACCAATTTTTTTGTCCAAATGGGATTCCACATGTCCGAGGCTGATAATTCTCTGTTTGTTATTCATAATTGGGGAGTAACTATTTATGTTCTAATTTATGTGGACGATCTCATACTCACGAGCAGCAATGAAGTACTCCTTCAGCACGTCATTACCTCACTTTCCAAAACATTCTCTCTTAAGTATCTTGGTTTACTGCACTATTTCTTCGGCATTAAGGTACACAGGGATGATGATGGCCTGTTTCTTAGTCAATCTAAATATATACAGGAGGTGCTACATGGCACTACGATGCAAGACTGTAAAGGCATCCAATCACCAATCAGTACATCATCAATAGTATTGGTAGATGACGGAGCTCCCAAACCTGATAGCACTGAGTCTAGAAGTGTACTTGGCAAGCTCCAAGATCTTTTTCTTACCCGACTTGACATAACCTATGTAGTCAACATGCTTACTCAATTGAATACCGCTCCCTCTGTGGTTCACTAGCAGACAGTTAAACGACTACTTCAGTTTCTTAAAGAAACATACTAGTATGGTGTCCATATTTCCCCACAACAGTCCATCGATCTTTCTGCTTATGCTGATGCGGATTGGGCGGGTGATATTAATGACTGCCGCTCAATATCAGGTTACATTATCTTTCTCGGCAAAACACCAATTTCTTGGTGCTCTCGTAAGCAAGCGACTGTCTCTCGCTCCTTCACTGAAGCAGAATATAGGGCAGTTGCTTCTTCGTTGTCTAAAAAAAAATTGGATCACCCACTTGCTCAAGGATCTACATGTGCCGCTCTCTGTTGTTCCCACAATACTTTGTGATAATGTTGGGGTCAGCTACATAGCTGAAAACCCAGTGCATCATACAAAAATGAAGCACCTTGAGGTTGATCTTCACTTTGTTCACAACCAAGTTCGCAATGGCCTATTTCAAGTCTCACACATTCACTCCGCTGATCAAACTGATGATCCACTCACCAAACCATTGTCTAAGACAGTCTTCCAGCACATGCTTCCCAAGTTACATGTTGTCTCTTCACACCTAACTTGATGGGGGCATAACAGAGCACGTATGTTGTGCACATAGCCACACTAGATTTAAATTAGGATTGCAATTTATTTAAGAGTCCAGCCTTCAGTGAGGATTGCTCACGTAACTTAATATGCTCCTATTTCCTAGGAGTTAGCTTTGCACAATCTATTATGTTTGATTTGTATATAAACTCCATTGAAGTCTCATTAATCAATATACTATTTTCAATCTACTTCTCTGAACATATAATCATTCACGGTGGAGAATTTGAGAATAAAGAGTTTGAGGAATTTTGTGATAAAAATGGTTTCACTCAAAACTTTCCATCCCCTATATCACCACAGCAAAATGGCACGGTAGAAAGGAAAAATCGTTCATTACAGAAAACAACCAGACCCATGCTTCTTAATCAAAATCTCCATGATTATTTCTCGGTTAAAAAGTAAGTACTTCTAGCAATATTATGAATAGGTGCCTTAACATACCTATTTTAAAGAAAACTCCGTATGAAATATGGAGAGGTAAGAAGCCTAACATTAGCTATTTTCATCCTTTCGGATGCAAATGTTACACATACAACAATAGCAAGACAAATCTTGGTAAGTTTGATCCAAGAAGCGACGTAGGTATATTCTTAGGTTATGCACCTATCAGTTCGAGTTTTTAATAAAAAGAAATTTGAGTGTTGAAGAATCTATCTATGTTGCTTTTGATGATACTAACCCAAGAATGCAGGAAGTAGAAATTACTGATGATGAAACTACTCCTACTTTGAATACTGAAAGTCTCACAAATATGTTTGATCAAGCTATATACGCCAGAGGAGTCGGCTACTCCAGAACCAGAGCTGACTATCCCAACAGAAAAGATTGGCATTCCCATAGAACAGAGATGTAGTCCTAGCTATCCAAAAGACTTCATCTTGGGTAATCCAACCGACTCAATACAGACCAAAGCTTCATTGAAAAACAAGTGTCTGTAGCAATGGAAGATGAATCTCGGAGACAAGCAATGAAAGCAAAACTTGATCAGTTTGAAAGAAACCAAGTATGGACTTCTACTTAAAGACCGAAAAACTGTTCAATAATTGGAACCAAGTGGATATTTCAAAATAAACTAAATGAAGATGGAAAATTTATTCGCAACAAAACAAGATTACTAGCTCATGAAGGATATTCCAAATAGGAAGGTATTGATTACAATGAAAATCTTGCTCCGGTAGCAAGGTTAGAATCCATTTGTATTCTTCTAGCATATGCATCCTTTAAACATTTTAAAATTTTCAAATGGATGTAAAAAACCAGTTTCTTAAACGGTTTCATAAAAGAAGAAGTTTTTATCAAACAACCCCCTGGTTTTACTTCTTGTCTTGACTATGTTTACAAACTTTCGAAAGCACTTTATGGTCTCAAACAATCTCCCAAATATTGGTAGGAGAGCTTAAGTACTTTTTTACTTCAAAAAAAATTTCAACAGGGAAATATTGACAGAACGCTTTTCATTCAAAGATTAGGTGCATATATTCTTATAGTTCAAATCTATGCTGATGATATTAATTTTTGAAGTTCTAAGTCCTCTGTGTGTGAGAGTTTTGCTAATCTCATGAAGAGGGAACTCACATTCTTCCTTAGATTACAAATCAAGTAGTCAACTGATGGAACGTTTATTAGTCAAACCAAATATACAAAGGAACTTATAAACAAGTTTGGCCTAAAAAGGGGAAAAGCATTCGGAACTCCCATGAGTCCACCCAGTTGTCTTGAAAAAGATGCACCAGGAAAAGTTGTGGATGAGAAAATTTATCGTTGAATGGTTGGATCACTACTCTATCTCACTGCAAGTCGACCAAATATCATTTACTGTGTATGCAAGTGTGCACGTTTTCAATCTGCTCCAAAAGAATCACATCTCACTGCAGTAAAGTCAATCATTCACTATTTAATTGGAACTACAAAGCTTAGGACTATGGTATCCTTACTCCTCTCATTTTGATTTAATTGGATACTCAAATGTTGATTTTACAGGTGACAAAAATGATCGCAAGATTGCTAGTGGAACTTGTCCAATTTTAGGACAATCTTTGATCTCCTAGCACAACAAAAAACAAACTTCTCTCACACTATCTACTATATAATATGAATATCTAGCAGTGGGAAGTGATGGTACTAAATTATTATGGATGATTCATCAATTACTTGAATATGATCTCTCGTTTAAGTGGTCCCTATTTTTGGCGATAATTCTAGTGCCATTTGCCTCTCTAAATATATTGTGTATCATTATAGGGCTAAAAATATTGATATAAAGCATCATTTTATTAGAGATCTTGCTGAAAATGGTGATTTCTCTCTAGAATTTGTAGATTCTGAAAATCAATTAGCTGACATTTTTACTTGGGGAAAGATTTCGTGTCCTTCGAAATTATCTTGGTATTATTTGTCTTAATTAACATGTTTTTTTTCCTATTATGTTTGTAATGTGTTTTTCTTTTTCAGATTTTTTGTCCTTAATTATTACCTATTCCGCCCATTCCACTTCTCCATAACACCCGTCTTTTCACTTCCTTTCAAACGTCTCCCCTTCCATTCAGACTTTTCTCATTCCTTTCAAAACCCTTTCCATTTCTTTCCTCTCTCTATTTATCTATCTTTTCTTTTCTTTTTTCTCTCATCAAAACATGCCTAGAACTTGATCCATTACTTCTCTCAAGGACTCAACTTCTTCGAGTTCTTTGAAGTGAACATCCTGTCTCTCTCTTCTGATTCTTCTGATGAATCGCTAGTTTCTCCTACCTCTTCCGTCAAAAAAGAGCTTACTCTGTCAAGAAGAAGAATCAAAAGAAACCTTGTCCTAATGCACCAAGATCTCTCTGTCCCGAAGATATGCAAAGATCTGGGGAGTCGAACAGAAAAATAGGAATGACAACTTCAAAACTCGACCAATCGTTCCTAGTTGTGTTATCAATTTTTTCAAGTTATGGGACTCTCAATGTCCGGTAAGTTTGTTTCTCAAGGCTTGAAAACTCTCCTTGTTTTTTATTCTGTGTGGTCTTGAAATTTTTAAAGAAGTTGTTCGACTTTTCTATGCGAATCTCCGTATCTCTACCGATAGAGGTGAGGTGGAAACCCTTGTAATGGGAAGTCGTATTATTATCAATGAACTTTTGTTTGAAGATGTGTTTGGTACTAAGTTTTATTGTGTGATTCTATATATGAATGGAGCATGGTCTGATGATTTTGAGATTTCCCTAGAAGCTGCTAAGAGAACTGTAGCTGGACCAAACTCTGACTTATCTAATTTTGGGTCTCTATCTCTTTGCTTTGAACATTGCATTCTGGCACATATTGTTGCCACCACTCTTATTCCTAGGAAAGGATCTCTGAGTAGTATCTCTACTTGGGACGCGTTTCTTCTGTACTGCTTACTTAAGAAGTACCACATCAACTGGGCGGTTTGGTTTAAAGAATACATATTGGAAAGTGCTGAAGACCCCAATGCATCTACAAGTTGCCTTATGGGTTAGTCATCTCGTGCATCCTGGTGGATAGTAGATCTTTCTATGTTTACACCTGTTGTTATTAATGCTTCTTATGACTCTCATACTTTCTCTAGTATGGGGTATGTGTAGAAAGAAAACAAATGGGTGAAAAAGGACTCTGTTAAAACAAGAGCTAAGACCGTCAAACCCACAAAGATCTGCAAGGTTGACTTCCCTCCTGATGAAGGACATTGATGAACCCAAGACTTGCATTCTGGCGGTGGAACGTGGTATGGAGACTGTTCATGATGTTGTTGAAAAGTTATTTAGCCTTCAAAAGGATACGGGTACTGAAGTTGGTAAGTTGTGTATTGCTATGATTGGCATAAAATAGGAAGGAATCTCCACAGTCAACAAGTTTATCCAACAAGTTGAATCTCTGAAGAGTGGAGTCAGCTCCTCCAACAATGATCTTGTTGTCACTGTCCAAACCTCTTACTCCAGTCTCTCTCGAAATGTGGAAGGCACTTACATATCCTTCTGTGAAAAGTCCATCAACACCCTCAAAATATTTTCTGGGTGATCGCTAAAATCTAATCATGGATCTTTTATTTTTTGTCTGCTACTTTTGAACTATCTTTCAATAGGGTTTTGTCCCTACCTTTTCTCTATCTTTTGGATTGCTTATTGAGGATTCTTGTCCTCCTAAGTGTTGCTCTGCTACTATCTGTTGCTACCTGTTTTAGCTTTATCTTGTGTGCCCTTGTTTTTTTTTCTTTTTGACTATGCCAAAGGGGGAGAATTTGTTTCCCACAATTGTCATAAAGGCAATGTGTCTAACATAAACAATGAAGCTAGAAATGCAGGGGGAGCTACGAATCAAACTGAATCTACAAACAAACACATCAAGGAAATCAGGGAAGCTTCAGTATCTCTCTAAAATCATTATATGAAATTGTGAATTAGTAGTCATTATAAAAAAATGGGAGATTGTTAATTCATAGAATTAGTTGATTTTGATAAACGACTCTTAACAATTATTTGTACCCTTCGCAAGAAATGAAATAAAAAAGAAAACGAGTCAAGCATATAGCACCAAGAAGGAGAGAGATACGATCTGATCTCTAAAAGTACTGGAAGAAATGAAATCCATGATTAGAGGAACTCCTAATCAATTCAAAGCTACAATCCTAGAGACAGTTCAATCTATAAAGTATAAAGTTGCCAGTAGAATGAAAGGAACGATGTATTTTATTAATTGTAACTAAGTATATATAGATTCTGTAGATAAACTAAGAAAAAGTTAAGACTTATTTATAACCTATATATAAGGAGGAAGTTATATAAGAGTCCTAAAGAGAAGACACTACTAAATCTGATCCGTTATTACACCCCCGCAACTTGGTGGTGTCAACAACACCCAACTTGAAAAATTGCTGGACAAAAGAAGCTTGGGAAGAGGTTTTGTGAGAATGTTAGCCACTTGATCAACTGAGTGAAGGTGGTGAACTTCAATATCCTTGTTCTGAACTTGTTCACGAACAAAGTGAAATCAATGGCGACATGCTTCATCCTACTATGAAAGACCGGATTGGAACAAACGTAAGTGGTACTGAGGTTGTCATAGAAAACTTGTGGAACTCCCTTAAGTGAAAGTCAAAGTTCATGAAGAAGATTTGTGATCCAGTTGGTTTCTGCGGCAGCAACAACCACAACTCTATACTCAACTTCTGTAGAGGATCAAGATACGGAGCGTTGTTTCTTAGAGGCCCATAAAATTGGTGTGTTGCCTAAGAATGTGATATAGCCAGAGGTGGAAGTGTGATCATTTGGATCACCAGCCCAATCTGAATTTGAATAAACAACCAAACCAGAATATGGAGCTTTGGCAATCTGTATGCCATATTGGTAGGTGTGACAAAGATAATAGAGTAATCGCTTGACTACTTTCCAGTGAGAGTGGCATGGATTGTGCATAAATTGAGATAACTTTCTAACTGTGAAGGCAATATCAGGACGTGTAAAGGATAAGTAGTGCAATTTTCCAATTACCCGCCTATAAATAGTACCATCAGCTGAAGAATCATTCACTGAAGCTGTCAAAATGGTAGTTGAGGTTATAGTGAACAACCACATGTATTTCGAGTACTGGTCAACAAATAGGGCATAATATATCTTGTTATCAATTGACAAAATAGGAGATGGCCCCCATAAATCAGTATAAATTATTTTCAATGGCCGTTGACTTTGTAATGAATTTTCAGAAAAAGGTAACCTGAGCATTTTATTAGAATAACACGAATTACAAATGGAAGCGGTTCTAGAATATGAAACTGGAAGAGAAAACTGATGTAAATTAGTGTTTAAAGTACGATGATTAGAATGGCCTAAACACCGATGCCATAGGTGTAGAGGAACGACAACATTGTATTGAGGGGTATGATGTAGATATACCATGAGTTTACGGTATTTTTAATACACTTCACTTAAAAGTTGTGTGTGTCTAGGGTAATTTTGTATTTGTATTAATGTGTTTTTATCATATTTGGAGGAAATAAGTTCGGACGTGGAAGTGGAGAGACACAACTGAAGAAGTGTGCAGAAAATGACATCTACGAACGTCGGACCATAGGTCTAATCACGTTCCGCAGGTGTTAGGTGTAGATGGATAGGCAAGGCTTGAAGGAAAATCAAGGAATTCTTGATCAAGTGTGGTACCTCGGTTACAAACGACGGACCGTAGGTCGACCTACGGGCCGTCCTGCAGTTTCGTCAAATGATTCAGAGAATGGGGTTCCAGTACCTGATTTCAAAAGTTTATGTATGAAGCTACGGAGGAGGATCCACAGACCGTGGATCGAACCACGGTCCATTCTGTTGATACGTTGATTGTTACTGCGAGTTGGAGATTTTGAGTTTTGGAAAGTTACCTAAGTCTTAAACCACAGAAGGGACTTACAGACCGTAGGTCAGTACACGGTTCGTAGGTCAGTTTCGTAGATTGAAACCGCGTCCAGAAATTTTATTTCCTTATTTCATTCCTTTTTTATTTGGTACATGTTTTTATATATATAGGGTATGTTAACCTCGTTTTTGGGGGTTAGGCACTTATTTTAGTTCTAGTTTTTGGCTTTGGAGATTAACTTGCAACTCTAGCAATTCTTGATTTCCTAACTCGGTTTTGAAGATTTTAAGTTTGAAATTCAAATTGGGTTTCTTAATTTCTTCTTTTCATTACGTAAGTTCATGAATTCTTCTTCTACTAATATGAATTGTGTTCTTGCTACTATGGGTAACTAAATCCACAACTAGGGTTGTGGGAACCATGAGCCATTAACAAAGTATGAATAGTAACTAAGAACTTGTGAGTATCTAAGGTAAAAATGACTTGTGAGTATCTAAGGTTGCGATTTTCTACTATTTAGTGAGTAATGTTGTTGTGTATGGAATGTTTTGAGAGATGTTGGGCTACCACTCGAATATAATTTAAAGGAGCTAGAGTCATAATGAAAATGAAATAAAATTAGTGAGAGGAGTGTAGCCTTCGGAAAGAGGTGAGAGTAAGAATATTTTCTCCAATTGCAAGGACTTAAAAGGTATCTTCAAAAGGATTGAGAATTGGGTTCAAAGATGCGTAATTTCATCCGTTTTGCTCTGGTTATGTTAATAGTGTCACGTGTTCATCAGATTGGTTAAAAACTAATTGATAAGACTTGACAAAGAAGTGTACATACATCCAGCTCTAGCATGCAGATAAGTTCTTTTGTGGTTTGATTTTGGTAATGAGTACATTTGGATTTTTAGTGGAGGATATGGTAAGATCGATCGAGAGGCGATTAATGATAAGCCAAGATACATGAATTCATAAAAGTCTTCAAGGTATGAGCTAATATTGATAGATAAGGGGATTGGATTACACAGTTGGATTCACAATTCAATTTTTTTTTGTTTTGTAAGTCTACATTCGTAGTGGTATATTTTCTCAAGATATGAATTTGTAAGATAAGAAATGATAGTTCAATTGGGTACTGAGTATATGGAAGGACTTATGCATGGTTTTGGTCATAAAGTTTGTTACTTTTGATTTATAAAGGACGCAAGGAAAGGTTTCAGTTAATAGTGTTGGTTTAGAGTATAAGGTAAAATGTCATGGATTGTTGGTAAAAGGATGACATCGGTAAGCCAGCTAGAGAAATTAACAAGAGTCTGATATATTGAAGGGTCGAGATATTTAGATTTTTGCACCTTGAGAAGAATTTGAGAAAAGTGAAGGAATAAGACCTCTCGTATAAACCCATGGGGTGTAGTTGAAGGTTGTATTGATTTTTTCTTATGAGTTTAGATATGACTGTGAGATGTGAACTAGTTCGATACAAACTTACTAGGAATTTATCATTGACTTTTATAAAGATTGTGTTTTGGTTTGGGTGACAAACGGTGAGGTATGAAAAATTTAGTGTTTTACGTTGGGTTAGATTGCTCAAATTATGATAGATGACTTAAGAATGATGTACAAGGTGAGATCTAATTCTACATGGTTATTAAGAATTTAGAGTTGGGTTAATATTTCTCTATTGACGGGACTACATAGAATGTTAAGATGTGTTACATAGACATATGATGGTGAATAAAGGTTATGAGATTATAGTATACAAAATAATTCGAGTGACCAAGAATTTCCCTAACTGTTGGCATGAGGTATGTGATTGTTTAGAATGGTAGCTAAAGCATGGTATGTGAAAGTGGTGTTGAGTTGACTTTGGGTGTGATTTAATAGTTTTATCTCGATGGAAAAGTACTATCAAATTTGAAATGAGTGTTATTAGCCTTGTTCGGGACTCGTATTTGTCATGAAATTCTTAAATAGAAAGAGATATAGCCATAGTTTTAACATGTATTTGATAAAAATACTTTGACACTAATGATGGTTTGGGAGGAAGGTAGATGATCAGTGTGGTTATGATGTTTTGTTAGTATTAAGAGTGTTGACTTCAGTGGATGTGGGGTTTGATAAACCAAGTATTTGTGTAATTATAATAGGGACTAAATTGGTGATTGTGGGTAGCTAGAAAATAAAGATATAGAGTCGGATGAATGAAAATGTTTGATATGGGCCCTATGGAACGAGTTTCTAGAGTTATTCGACCTTGGTTATGTACATTCTTATGTGACAAACTATTTCATTCTGGGAATGGTTTAGAGTATGATTCACTTTCTAGGTCCGTGTGTGTTTTCGCTTCTATGGGTGAGTAGTGGATTGCGTGTACCGATTCTATGATTGTCCTTCTCGTAGGGTGGCATCCTTGGTTAGACCTGTTCATTCTAGTTATGGAAGATTTGGTGTTGTTTCGGATAGTTGAAGTATACTAATGATTCTACACGCACAACTTTGCTTATGAGAATTTATAGGAGAGCTACCATGAAAATTTACAGTTTTTCGATAGACTTAAGAATTATCTCATCATCGGTATCATGTTTTGGCTATGTGTGATTGAATGTGGGGACCATGGGGTCTAGTTTTGTCATTCTTAAGGTTTGTCTATAATAGCTACTAATCTAGCATTTTAACAGTGTTGTTAGAGGTTCTGTATGCTTGGGTGTATCACTCGATGGTGGTTACTTGATCATTTCCATCTTTGGATCAGATGAGTTCGATTCTCCTAGATGATTACTTGCTGTTTAAAGATTATATTTTTATAGCTTATGCTCGAGGAAATATTATGTTGTGAGGATGTAATCTTGATAAGATCTATGATGGTTTGTGCATTATGAGTGTGTGGTGGCTGGTTTAGGTTCACTCTTGGTTGTAGCCAATATTGATTCAGGATTGTATCATGGTTATGCTAGAAAATATTTGTATTGATGGTTGTGTCAAGGTCTAGTGGAAGAATTGATCAGTTGAAGAGTCCACTTGTGAGACTGATATGCACGGAAGATATACACTTCTTTTTATCGAGTCAAATACCTTGCCTTACACTCGCCTTGTTTTGATCATACGAGGACGAACAATGGGTAAATTGTTATCTAATGTAACGACCCATTTGATCATTTTGAGTACTAGAGCTTTTTATTTTCATAAAATACTTTCCGATAGATTTTAAATGGGTATTTTGGACTATTCGTAACTACAATTATTAATTTAGTAGAATAGTTTTAATAACTAATTTAGTTGGTGGTTAAAGAAGATAACATTAAAATTAGTAGTGGTCCATTTTTTTAATTAGTTACATATAATAATTAGGTTAGTAAATAATCTGTTGAAATAAAGAAGACAAAATAGATGCTTGAGCGTAAAAACAAATTGAGAAGAGGGCTTATTTGTGCGGCGACTGCAAGGATCAACCGTGTGCTCTCGTATTGGTAAGTTTCTTTATTAATTGTTACCGTGCAAATTTTTGGAGGAATATATTACTTCTGTAACAGTGAAATCTTTAAGGGTATATTGGGTTGTTATGATGGTTAAGTGCATCAAGTCATTGGCAGTAGGTTTCAATTCTCGCGTGAAACAATTTCCTGGCAATCAAACATGAATTAATGTATTCCTTATAGTGAGTATTGGATAGGAAATATTGTATAAGTTAAGATTATATGTTAATATGGGGACAAAAGTAAATGTATAATTGTCAATCATTACAATAATTATGTGGTAATCATAAAGTAATTATTAGGAGATGTTAATTGAGTAATTGAATTATTATCAAAGTCATAGCATTTTTGCTCATAAGTGCTTATTTCTCAGTGATTGGTATAGCTAATATAGGGTGGTTGTTCCTGCTATTATTGATGTTATTAAAATTGGGTGGAAATGTTGTGAGGTATTCACGTGAGTTGGAGTTCTTGGCTAAGACCTCTTAATGGTCAATTACTGATTTGGACTAATTTATTACAATTATGTAGTATATAGAATGAATAAAGTTGCAAGAAAGTGAGGGTACGGGATACCACACATAATTTTAGTATATTGTTATACATTATGTTTTGATATATAGAGATAGGTAATTAAATATTAGGTGTATTGTATTAGTTGAATAGTTTTGATATATAGAGATAGGTAATTAAATATTAGGTGTATTGTATTAGTTGAATACCATTAAAGTTGTGCTAATTGGAGGAATCAAGACTTACCCATAGGGTCAAACTATAGGAAAATTGATTATGTAATCGGGTGAATTTTTGGGTCTAGGCTAGACATACAGTAACATAGGTGTCTATAGACTCGTAATTAACTTAGAAATTATGCATACTTGATAGATTGGAAACGTTCGGAGGCGTTAAGGAAGGGGAAGGCATTGGAGAAGTAGCTTGTCTAACATCAGTTCTTCAGTGGAGGTAGATTATGGTTTATTCTATTTGATAGATAGACTCTTAATAGTGATTGATATGCATTAAATGATATTGTGAAGTTATCTATGTACATGATTGTGTGATTGTGTAGCTTGGTTGTGTGGTTTGTGATTGGTCTGAAATCCTGAGATCGTGGAATTTATAATCTTGTGCCCTCTCTATCGAAGTGATACCTTGAATAAAGAAGGCTTGATGAAATATTGTTAATGAATTGAAAAGTGGTGATAATAAATGATAAATTAATGATATTATTGGATCGAAGTGTCACGTTCCGACACGGTATAATTGGATCAGATTGTCACGTTCCGACACGGTATTATTGGATTGGAGTGTCATGTTTCGACACGGTTTAATTGGATCGGAGTGTCACGTTCCGACACAGTATTATTGGATCGGAGTGTCACGTTCCGACACGGTATAATTGGATCAGAGTGTCACGTTCCGACACGGTAACATTAAAGTAAAAAGATATTGAATTAACTTAATGTACTCAATCTCAAAGAACTCAATTCCCAAATTAGTTTGGTTTGGAGGCATGTGTCCTCATGTATGATCTTGATATTGTTGACTGATTACGTACTTACTTTAGTGTTGTTGACACTGGTTCATGTGTTTGTTGCTTGCCACCTGCTAAGTGTCATAGTTGATTTTATACTATTATTCATTACATATTTGTTTCTATTTTGGGTTACATGTTGCCCTGTACTGATCCCTACTTGTATATTTCTTTGTTTTCTTTTTGTGGAGTGCAACGAGTGTATCAGTGAGTTCGACTCGCCCTCAGCTTTAGCCAATCTCCAGCACATCAGGTTCCAGGGTGAGCTATGAATTCCAGCTAGTGTTGGATTCTCTTGATCATGGCATGATGTCCTTAGTTTTCGGACATAAACTATTTTATTCATTTATTTTGGTTTCTTTAATACTCTTAGACTTAGTATTTAAAGATTAGATGTCCTTGTTGTGATGACTTTCAGATTTTGTGGATAATACGTGTTAGACTTTAGATGATTCTTTGATTGGTTACTTTAATAAGTTTAAAGCTTCCGCATTATTGTTGTTATTCATAGTTGAATTATTCATATATGTTGGGATTTGGATTCCTTGGTTCACCCACTTAGGAGGTTAAGTGTGGGTGCCACTGACGACTCATTTTGGGTCGTGACACCTCATCATAGTGTACAACAATCAATGCACATAAGAAATTTTACACCTTAAGGAATAGACAACAATTCAACCAATTCAAGTCCGTATTCATGTCATCAAGGCATTTCATCAATCAATCATATATGGGCCACAACAAGGCAATTCACAGAGCATTTATGATCAACACATTGTCTTTTCATTAACCTCATTTTTATTCATCAAGATTAATCAAGTGAAAAAATGAACCCCAATCTCATTACTCTCCCACACACACAATGAAGGGAATACACGAATTCTACTAAATTACAAAGCTTAAGAGACTACTTGCCTTAATGCAATCAATTAATCAAGCCAAGACTTGAGTCATCCCCGTTTGAATGCTATCAAATACCCCACTATATAATTTCAATAAAGTAATCACAATAAGACTCTGGAAATAATAACTCCCAATTCATACCTTTGAAAAATGGGTCAATCAACTCAAAAACCCAATTCCAGAAATGAGGTTTGAATTTGATAATTTTTACTTGGAAACATTACCCAAGGCACTTGAAATTCAATGGTGAAAATCATTTCGAAAAAAGGATAAAAATTACTTCACAATCGCCATTTTAGTTTAGAACTCAAGTGCTTGAAAAACCTTGCCATTTGCCAATCAGTACCCAATATGAGATTCATGCAAGTATTAAATGTAGGTTATAGACATTTAATACTTATGTAATTAGTATTCGATTTTGTAATTACATTCTAATCATTTAAAAATTATTGAATATAAGTTTATTAAATTATTTAAATTATATTAAATTAAATATATATCACTCCAATAGATATTATGAATTAATATTGTTAGATTAATTTTTTAAGTCCAATAAATATGGATTTAATAATATTTCAATTTAATTGGAGTACTCCATCGATTTGGGCTACATCTGAAGAGCCAACTTAGTTCAAACCCAATATGGCATGTCAGTTAAATCTGATGGGGTGAAGGGAAGAAACGATCCCAAAAATGCCCGAAAATGTGCTTCGGAAACACCTATAATTGTAATTTCCATATATCTCAAAATCCGTGCATGATTTTGGAAATTCGACTTCATATTCTTATTCAGGGGGTCAAATTGAGTGGGAAATGGGTCTAACCCGAATTTTAGAGCAACTGTATCAAAATTCGAAAATCGCAAAAAATGCGATTTGGAGGGTCAACTTTAAAGAGGCATATCTCTTATCACACAAGGAACTGGAAGGGCCACTACCTATTAAATTAAAGACCATTGAGTTAGCTTTCCAACGCACTTGGTTTCACCTCATTCCGATTTAGGATGAGGGAGTTATGACCATTTCCGTAAAACCTGTCTGTGCAGATTTGCAATTTCCAGTAAGCTGTTTTTTTTTTAAAGCCTCATTTTTTAGGCTAAGTGTTGGGGCGTTTTTTTTTTTATAAAAAGGGGATATGTCCCATACTTAGTCATATTTTGTTTCTAACTTCAAAACACTCAAAAACACTCTCTAAGCCCCCTCCAAAATTCCACCAAGATCTTCAACCAAATTCAAACATCTCAAGCTCTAATTCTGGATTCAAGACTCAATCTCAAGCTTCAATTCTCCATTCCAATCTTCATCAAGGATTCTCCAAAGTTGAGGTATGTGGTTTGATTGTGTAAACCTTCCTTTCCACAAGTCCAACCATTTATCCTCTATTTTTACTTCAAGTTTATGGGTCCTTATGGTTATTTATGAACTCTTGAAGCATGGAATTACTACTACACACCCTATTATGGTCTATTTTGCATATTATCATGAAATGGAATTATTATGTGATGTTTATGGTTTTCATGTTTCCATGATCAAATTATGAAGGTTGATTTATATATATGTATGTTGTTGGTGGGCTGGTTTATATGGATTTTGAAATTGGTTGAACTTAGTACTCTTGAAATACATGATTTTATTTACATGAACAATAGCCCACCATGTGTTTGATAAAATGCCCATTTATAGAATTCTTAGGAAATGGAAGGTCCAATGTACGTTCTATGAGTCGGATGGTCATATAATCATTGAAATGATGATGAAATAGATACATGTATATGATTTTCTCTATATAAGTGTTGTGAGTCGACCAAACCTAGCTCAGGGGGTTGTAGGCCCGGGTAACCGTATCGAGGGGTTGGTACCTTGGTTGCCTAGTACGGGGGGTAGTAGGCCCGTATAACCACATCGAGGGGTTTGTACCTTGGTCCCTAGCTCGGGGGGTGGTAGGCCCGGGTAACTACATTGAGGGGTTTGTACCTCTTTCGCCTCTCCAAGGGGGTGGTAGGCCTTGGAAATACTATATTGATGGTCACTCGCCACACATGTACTACGTCCCACTAAATATGATTTTTATGTAAGCATCATTATACATATCATTTCTTTAATATGCTATCTATCGGGTATGATTATGCATTTTTCCTATGATATCCATCTATTGTAGCATTGCATTGCATCTCATATACTTAGTACATTCAAACGTACTAATGCATACTCTATGCCTACATGATGTCACCATGTAAGGACCGGAGCACCGCTTGACCATCCTCCTCCGCGTGGCTAATACGATTTTCTATCGAGGTTATTGGTGAGTCCTCCATTCCGGGGACGTTGCTTATGATCTTTTGCTATGTATAAGACTTTTTCTTTTTTAGTTATGTTTTGACTATGAGGGTGAGCCCGGTAGTTTGTCTTGGCCCCCGCTAAGTACCCATGTTTAGAGGTGGTGTTGGACAAGTTGTGTATTATGCTTGAGCTTGACTCATCTATGGTATTTATGTATCATTCCTTTTTTTTTTCTCTTGCTCCCTTAGTCCCGATTTCCCCCTTGATTATGCTTATCGCGTATGGTCATTTTAATTGCTTCCGCGACCAAGGATGTGTAATGATACGCTATGAGGCTTGTTTAGGGTTCCTTCGGGTTCCCCATTCGCCGGTCACGTCTAGGCCCTAGGCTTGGGTCGTGACAAGGGAAGTCTATTTTCATTGTAACTCCTCTATTCTACAACTTCAAAAAATGTGCTCATAACTCATGAGTCACAGTAGGAGTCAATGAGAAGACAAAGAGCTCGTGGATCAAACAAAATATATTTCTCTACAAGTTACAAGTTCAAGAATACAAACACCCAAGCATTTAAGTTCATGAACAACTCAATTTCAAGACTACTATTTTCAAGAAAAAGCTCAAAAGCTCTTAGTAGTACAAGTAAAGATTAAGTTCATCAATATTAAAGATCAAGCACAAAGGCCCTTGTGTCATGCCCCGAGCCTACACCCTGGGAAGGACTGACTCTCGAGAACCATTGCTGGCCCCAAGCGAACCCTTGGTCTGGCTTACTACAAAGCGGAAGACTTTACTTAACAAAGATACGTTCATGAAATAAAATTTAATATTATGAAAGAAAACATTCAACTGGCCAATAAGGCAACTTAAGTCTTATAATAAAAAAACTGAAATATCCATACTAATGAACTAACAATAGCTAACTGTCTATGAAGCCTCTGATAATTAAGATGGACGTCGGGACAAGACCCACGACATCCTAATAAACTAGAATAATAAAGAAACAAAGACGAAATCTTCCGGAAGCAAGGAGGCTCACCAAATGACTGAAATTCTCAATTAGATCAACGAAGCACTAGATGCTGATCTTGGTTACCTGTATCTACATCATAAAATGATGCTGACCAAATGGCGTCAGTATATTGAATGTACGAGCATGTGAGGGGAATTCTAAAACAAGACATAAGCTTGAAAAGGAACTAAATAAACTTACGTCGTTTCAACTCAACTCAACTCTTTTCAATATAAAGCAGTAATAAAGATGCAGTATAAAGAAAACTTTAAAACATGAAGATAACAAATCAGTTTATTAAAAAAACACACAATAACTCAGTTTGTGTATGAAAATACAAGTAACTTTGTGTATATAAGAATACAAAATATCTATGTGGGAGTTTCTATAATCGACAACCGTAACTATGAGTTATGTCATGATAAAATGTCTTGCCTCACGCTTCTAGGGCCGTCCTATACCTCGTCGGGGGTGTAGAACCTAACTATTATGTGGATCCACTAGTCTATGCAAAAAGAATGAAGGAGTCATCTAAAAAGTATGACCCTTTTCTACCCATGTTGGCTACACGGTTTATGGAGACTTTGAATTATCTGAACTCAAGCTCGTCCCCAAATCGGTGCTCAATACTACTCCCAAAATGTAACTAGCTCATATGTTTAAAAGCATAATTGTTTCTGTGGTTTGAGATTATTACTCAAAAACTAGCTCAAAAGCTCTCTTGGAAATCAGTGTTTCGTCTTTTGTTCAAATGTGAAAACATTTACTCATTGGGAATACTTAGTTCCCATATAATCTTTTGAAGAAAAAGAACATCACTCTTACTCTTACTCAACTCAATGCTCAAGTCTTAAAAAAAGTTTAAAACAATTGTAAAAGACTTTTGAAATGACTCGAAGAACTCTCAAGACTTGACTCTTAACTCTATATTGAAATTGAATTATATATTAAAGGTTATGATTTGTGATATGAAGGATATTAGGATGATTAAGAGTGTTTTTAGATAGTTAATCACGAGAAACTTCTAAAAAACACTGTGTGGGAGAAAGTTTGTGATGTAGAGATGCATTTAATATTTGTTCGCGAAATAATTTTTGAGACAGTGGGGTCTGCGATCTCTCCACGACGCGGAGAGGAAAAGTTCACTCTGAAGGAACAGGTCCTCGTGTTTTTTGTCTGACTTTTTTCTTACTCGATTTCTAACCCTGATTTGCCTAGATTTGATTCTTTTTCTCAATTTCTCCTTAGATTCAGATACCCAACAAGTACACAAGAATCTACTCATAAATGACTCTAAAATCGACAGGACTTCCTCAAGAACTCAACATTCCCATCCTAACGCAAGAACGAAAGTCAATTTCAAGAACACAATTCAAGATCATCAAACTTTCTAGAATGAATTTCTATGAAATATACATGATTGTCGCATGGATGAACGAACCCAGCACTATGAAAGTCTCACATACCTCTTTAGGGATCAACCCTTGGCAAAACTACTTCGATTCCGCAAGAAATCTCCAAGAACGCCTTGACTTTTCTCCTCTTTTCTCTTCTCTCAAAGCCTTAGAGAAATTTGTAATTCTGTAAACTGAATCAAATCAGTTTAGAGCCCTAATTAATTGCTAGAGACGAATTTTATTAATTGGGTAGGGAAAAGACCAAAATTCCCCTCTTAAATCCGGGTGACTTCTTTAACTGGACATACCGACTTCAAACGGGCATATCTCCCTCATACAATCTCGAAAATTAGCAAACTCCATGGGGTTGGAAAGATACTTCAATGACCTTTCATTTCATATCTTGTAGCCCACCTAACCATCATGTACTAGGAGTTATGGTTATTTGAAGTTGACCCAAAACTCATACTTAACATAACTTAACAAATTTCAGATTTTTCATTATTTCCAAAAATGGTTCTTTCCAATTCTAGCTATTTCAAATAGCGGGGTGTTACAGTATCTCCCTCTTGGGAACATTCATCCTCGAATGAGATTACTCTTAGTAGGCTAAGGGTGTAATATCTAACATCCAACTCAAACACCAAACAAGCAAAATGTAAATACAACATGCCAACTTAAAACAAATTCCAAGAAAAGGATTAGTACCTTAATTTGGAATTTCTCCGGATTCAAAGAGATGTGGGTACCTCTTCTTCATATCCTCCTCAGCTTCCCAAGTAGCTTCCTCAACAAATTTATTCCTCCACAGAACCATCATTGATGCTACCTCGTTGGTTCTCAACTTGCGATTTTGATGGTCAAGAATCTGAACGGGAATCTCGTCATAAGACAAGCTATCTTTAATACCAATATCTTTAGTAGGTATTATAAGTGAAGGATCGCCGATGCACTTCTTCAACATGAAAATGTCAAACATTGGATGAACTACTACTAACTGTTGCAGTAGCTCCAACTCATAAGCTACATTATCAATCCTCTTGGATATCCTGTAAGGACCAATATATTGGGGACTAAGCTTCCCCTTCTTATTAAATCTCATAACACCCTTGATGGGTGCAACCTTCAAATAAAACTAATTATCTACTTCAAACTCTAAAGGGTCTTTTAGAGTGTATTGACAAAAATAATGCATGCATTAATTATATGTATTAGTAATCCATAGTTTGGTGGTTTTTTTAATGCTATGTATAACTAATGCTTGTGTTAGTTATACACTCTATTGTGTATTGAGGAGTGTATTACTAACACTATGGATTTCTAGGTATTAGTAATGCAAGGGATTTAATACATGCATTAATATGGTTAAAGATCCAATTACCCCTCAAAAGTACTTTTGCATCTTTTCCACCATAATTGTGAAGGGTACTTTTGTAAATAAATATTTTTATATAATGTATACTATTTTTAATACACCAAACCAAACAATGCATAAGAAATAATCTATGCATAACTAATACAAGTATAATTACTACACATATTACTAATTCTTGCATTACTAATACACACTATTGGGTATTATTTTTATACACTCTACCAAACGACCCCTAAGTCTCTTCTCCTAACATCTGTGTAGGATTTGTGACGACTATGCGCTGTTTTCAATCTCTCTTGAATAACATTCACTTTCTCCATAGCGTGATGAACTAAGTCTGGTCCTATCAACCATGATTCACTAACCTCAAACCATCCAATAAGAGATCTGCATCTTCTCCCATAAAGAGCCTCATACAGAGCCATTTGGATGCTAGAGTGGTAACTATTGCTATAGGAAAACTCTATGAGAGGTAGGTGATCATCCCAATTACCCTTGAAATTAATTACACAAGCCCTCAAAATATCTTCTAAAGTCTTAATTATGTGTTATGCCATCAATCTAAGGATGAAAAGCACCACACAAATTCACTTTCGAACCCAAACCTTTCTGGAATGACTTCCAAAATCATGCACCTCTATATGAAATAATCGACACTAGAACTCCATGAAGTCTAACTACCTCTTGAAGATATAACTTGGCATAGTCCTCTTCTGAATGGGTAGTCTTTACCGACAAGAAGTGGGCTGATTTAGTCATTCAATCTACAATCACCCAAATGGAATCATGTTGCCTGCGAGACCGCATCAAATCTGTTTTAAAGTCCATATTGATAATCTCCCACTTCCATTTCGGAATCTCTATATTCTGAGATATACCAACTGGCCTATGGCGCTCTACCTTAAATTGTTGGTAATTTGCACACTTAGCAACAGACTCTGCAATGCCCTTCTACATACTACTCATCCAATAAACTTCTCTCAAGTCACGATAAATCATTGTGGAACCTAGATGGATAGAATATCTAGAGCTATGAGCTTCCTCCATGATCCTCACACACAATCTACCTTGATATATCAATACACCATATCCCCCTTGTTCAAAAGTCATCACTTTTTCCTTATGAACATTTGCCTTTAATTCAAGCAAAATAGGATATTGGTCTTGTTTCTCTTTCACTTATGACACTAATGATGATTCAGCCCCATTCATAACCACTATTCTTCCTTCGTCGGAATCCCTTAGTCGAAATTCTAGCTAAGCAAGTCTATGCACATCTTTAGCTTGCTTTTTCTTGTCTTCCTCAATATGGGCGGTACTACCCATAGACAATCTGCTCAAGGTCTCAGCAACAACATTAGCCTTACCTAGGTGATAGTGAATACTCATATCTTAATCCTTTAGCAACTCTAACCACGTTCTCTGTCTGAGATTAAGCTGTTTCTGACTAAACACATACTGAAGACTCTTATGATCAGTGAATACATCTACATGGACACAATAAAGAGAGTGACACCATATTTTCAGAGAGAATACTATAGAAGCAAACTCTAGATCATGGGTTGGGTAATTCCTCTCTCGAACCTTAAGCTGTCTGGAGGCATAGGCTATAACCTTGCCATTCTGCATTAACACAAAACCTAAACCGACTCTAGACACATCACAATATACCACTAAGCCTTGCGTACCTTCTAGTAAAGTCAATACTAGGGCAGTAGTCAACTTCCTTTTCAATTCCTGAAAGCTTTTCTCATAAGCATCAGACCATTAAAACTTAATTATTTTCTGAGTCAACTTTATCAAAGGAGATGAAATAGATGAGAACCCCTCGAAGAACCTTTTATAATAGCCAGCCAATCCCAAGAAACTCCTAATGTCAAATGGAGACATATGTAATGACTCGGAAAATGATAGAGTGAAACTAGAGCCTCACATGTGAGTTTGGAGTCGAGAACTTAATGAAATGTTTATATTTGAATTTGACCCAAAAGTTCTTAAAAATGTGCTTCGGAAGTTACCAGAAACTTGTTTAGCTGTATAAAAAGATCCGTTTCGTTTTTCGAAAATTCGACTTCATATTATTGTTTAGGGAGTCAAATTGAGTGGGAAATGGGTCTAACCCAAATTTTAGAGCAACCGTATCAAAATCCGAAATTTCCAAGTGAAGCCTTTTTCGAGGGTCTACTTTGGAGGGTCATATCTCCTAGCACACAAATTATTTGGGTGGCCAATAATATATCCATGGAAAGCCCTTTGAGTTAGCTACCTAACTCACTTCGTTTCACCTCATTCGGAGTTCGGACGAAGAAGTTATTCCCATTTTCGTAAAGTCTGTCCGGCAGAAAATGCAAATTCCAGTAGCTAATTTTACTGTTCATTACTGTTCACCCGCCTGAAATTTTTTCTAAGTGTTGGAGCATTTTTTTCAAAGGACTTATATTATTTCCTAGATACCATAATCCAATTCCCATCCCTAAAAACATTTCCCTCTCTACAATCCTCCATTTAAGAAAGTCAAGAACTTGGAGCTAGGGCTTGGTTTGAAGGTGGTGTCTTCATCAATTTTCGTGGGAGATCATAGCAAAGGTATGGTGGTCTTGATCCTTGTCTAATTTTCCATTCAAGGAGCCAAATCCAAAGTTACTTCAAAGTATGAAAAATCTAGGTTTTCACTCAATCTCATGGGTTCTTCCTCCAAATGGTTTTAAAAGGTTTCTAATGGCACTTTATGGTTATATTGTTGTTGTATTGACGATTTAAGATGAAAATACTCCATGAACCCATGATTTCTCTCTATTCCTAGTTTATGCCTTTATGAAGTGGGTTGCTAGATAATGAATGTATATGAATCAAACTTGTTTAAAGGTCTTTAGATTGTTGAAGTATGTCATTACCCATGCTTATTTTATGGTGTATTGTTGGTGTATTGGTATGTGAGGTTTATGGCCTTAAAGGCATAATATGAGAAATTAGAGTGTTATCATGACATTATACGAATGAGAATTCAATGAAGATAATGTGATCATGTTATGAATGTAAAGGTGTTGTTGTAGGTTGTTCACTGGTTTGGTTGCATAATTACTACCCTAATTTCCATGCTCTTTGATTTCATTACATGCCTTCAAGGTGTTTGACAAAATGTCCAACTATGGAGAATTGATGAATCGATGCTTTAAAGTTTGAGTTATGAGATGTATGGAAATCCAGAGATGTGTTAATGACACTCATGAATGTTGATGATATAATATGAAGGATTCTTCAATATAAAGTATACCTTGAATTGGTAGGGCTTATGCATCATTTTCTTGTATAAATGATTATATTGTTGATTGTTGAATCCTTGGATCGGTAGGCTTATGGCACCCTTCCACACATGCTTATAATGAACCTTGGATCGGTAGGCTAATGGCACCCTTCCATTAATGATAAGTAATGAACCTTGGATTCGGTAGGCCTATGGCACCTTTCCATAAAGGTTAATGATGAGACTTGAATCGGTAGGCCCATGGCACCCTTTCAAGAGGAGTTAATGAGCTTTCCTAAATGTACCTTGAATCGGTAGGCTTATGGCACCCTTTCATGTGTTAAATAATGTACCTTGAATCGGTAGGCTTATGACACCCTTTCATGTGTGATGATGTCAAAGTAATGAACTATTCTATGGGAATGTAGGCTAAGCACCGAGCGGATTTGGTTAGATGGAAACTCCCCCGACAGTTAGGCATGAGTTTCAATGATCGTCTACCTTATCCCATAAACTATGTGCCCGCATAGGAAGCTAGTGGATCCATTAAGCTATATATACCGGTCTTCCTTAGGCAAGTAGACCACCTCTTTTCGGTGTGGGGACTCATGACACCGGATTTCATGACAAGCTCTCATGGTCTATGTCGGTTAAACGCTTACTTCCCATCATGTGAGATTTCATTATGGTTTCTTGACAGGTTCTACAAAGTGTAGGTAGAAGTATGGGATGCTACCTATACATTGCACGAGTAGGCTTGGAGAGGGTCATAGTGAGTTTCTCTAAATCCTAATGACTGTGACATGAATGTACCCTAAATGAGGTTATTAAAGAATGTTGGCTCTTAAATGCTTAATATGTTATGCATGTTATACTTGGGTTATATTACGAGTTATTTTCCCTTGTCATGTCTTAATTAATGATATACCTCTTATGTATGAATATTGTGCAAAGGTGAAAGAAAGGAATGATAAGTTACTTTAAGTGACCTAAATGTGGTGCCTTAGTATGGATGGTGGTATGGGACGCCATCCATACATTGCACGAGGTATAACATAAGGGTTTCTTGAGGTGAAGGTCCAAGGTAAAGGTTTTCATGTTGATATTGTTTAAAGGTGATATTATGACTTACTAGATGTTATGCTTGTCTTGTATGTCTTTTATGCTATTGTTCATGATATTTCAAAAAGGTGGCATAATGCATGGTTTCTAACTAAAATGTCCCTTTTTAAGCATGTCTTGCATGGTCATCATACTTAGTACATTTTGTGTACTAACCCATATTCTTCATACTTTTACTATAAGTGTAGGTTCCGGCAAGTGATCCCTCCTAGCTAGTTTGAAGTGTTGGATTGCTTTCCTCCAAGACTTGGTATGTCCTCATGGATTCGAGGATAAGACTTTTAAGTTCTTTTGTTCATGTAATAGACTTCTTTTGATTGTAAAGGGTCGTGTCCCTACTTATGTTTTGCGACTGTGTCTAAGATGGCCATGTGAGACTTAGACTTCCGCTGTGTGTTTTTAAAGTTGTTTTAAGAAGTTTAAATGTGTGGATGTAAATAAGTTTTTTTTTATTCCGCACTATTTTCATTATTGAATGCAATGAATGACTATGTGGCTCGTATAAGACCCCTTCGGGGTCGAGTACGCCTTGTTACGACTTGGGGGTGCTCCAGGGTCTTGACAACATAGGTCTAGGATAGTTTTGCATTGCCTCTATATTTTGAGTGTCAACTCGAATTCCATCACCGGAAACAATATGGCCCAAGAATGCCACGGAATCAAGTCAAAATTCACACTTAGAAAACATAGCATATAACACCTTATGAAAGTTGTCTTAGGGATATCGTTGTCTCTTACTGTAATCTCATGATAGCCAAATCTGAGGTCTATCTTAGAAAAAGAAGTGGCACGCCAAAGTTGATCGAAAAGATCAGCCATTCTCGTAAGAGGATACTTATTCTTGATCGTACCCTTGTTCAACACACGGTAATCTATACACATTCGAAGTGAACCATCTTTCTACCTCACAAATAAGACCGGAGCGCCCCAAGGCAAGACAATTGGTCGAATAAAACCTTTCTCTAGGAGATCTTTCAACTGCTCCTTTAACTCTTTCAACTCTGCTGGTGCCATTTTTATGGAGGAATAGAGATAGGATGAGTATCAGGAATACTCTCAATACCGAAGTATGTTTCTCTCTCAGGAGCGACTCTAGTAAGATCGTTTGGAAAGACCTCTGGAAACTCGCTAACAACTGAAACTGACGGAATATGAGGTATCTCAACACTAGAGTCATTAACTCAGACAAAGTGATAGACACAACCCTTGGAAACTAACTTTCTCGCCTTAAGGTACGAAATAAAATGTCTAGTAGGCACTGCTGAACTACTCCTCCACTCAACAACTGGCTCATTAAGAAACTGAAATTTAAAAACTCGAGTTTGATTAACGTTTCAAGGAAACTTCATCCAATTCTAAGTGTCAATGATAGCTAGTAAGTATATAACCTAACTAAATGAATTGGGGTCGAATCCCACAGGGAATGGTATGTGTTTAAGATTCAATAGGAAAGTACAAATATGATCAAGTCAGTCATAGGAATAGACATTAACGAATAAAAACATAATTCAAATCAAGGGTGACACGAATGTCAAATAAATAGGGTTTTTGGTTTCAATTATCAACTACAACAACAACAAACAATACGAAAATGACAATAATGAGACGGGTTCTTGGGATGTGATTCGATTATAGGCTATTGTAGACAAATAGGTAATTACAACTTTTAGGGGATAATTGAATATTTGTGAATAAGCTAGACAATAAAAGAGGTAAACTTTCTCTTGAACAATTTACCCCGAATCAAGTCGATTTCTCTCGAACGTCGATAAGCATGCAAAATAACAACAGACTACGCCTTAGTCCATTCACTCTCTCGAGCTGAATGTGTGGAAAAGGGTTTAGGATTCACTCTCTCGAGCTGAACCCATGACAACCCAATAGACAAAGACCATCAATCAATAATCTTAGTTTTAAAACCCCTCTCTCGAGGAAGCCAAAAACACAAAGGTAGAAATGCATTTGCAACTACAATTCTTTAAATTAAACCACAATTACTGATTGAAATTACTTCTAAACAACATTTAGACTAACGATTAGCAATACCCACAAATTAAATCAACCCATAATCAAATAATCACACCTGAAGAACTGGGGTTTTAGCTAGACATTATAAAAACATAAAAATCATTACCAAATTGAGTTTCCATCAATTGGGTAAGATTAATTTCGTCCTTACAATGGTCAAAGTTTAAGAATCTCAAAGACCCACTTCCAATTTCTCAAAAGTAAAAAACTTCAATTCTTCAAAGCTAAGGGAAAAGCTTGTCTCAATACTCAGAGTTCAAACTATTCAAAAATATGATACTTACTAAAATAATAAAAATCTACCAAACTAAATGTTTAAAAACATATTTATAAATGCCAAAAATATGTTGTGAAGCACCATTCAACGTAGTAAGTCGGGCTCGCCGATCAGCTCGGCAATCTGCCCTTTGGTTAAAGTCCTCGCCTTTCTGCCTTGGCCTTCAACTTCCTCAAGTTTTTTAAATTTTGGCGATCCAACACTGCATCGTGGAACCACTCGATGACTCGCTGACTATTCTTTTCTCTCACCAATTTGGTTTTCACCTTTAAGGCTTGGCACACTGGAACTTTAGGCGGTCAAATAGCCATTCGACGACTCGCCAAAGGGACTTGGCGATCACTAGGCTTTCATTTCTTCGTTCTTTCAGCTCGCTTTGTTCGTTTTTGCAAATTAGTGTCCATGCTTTGTTCCTCATTCCATATACCTAGAAATCAACGGTTTTTTCATCAGTTATTGGCACAAAATAAGAATTCAAGGACATTAAATCATTGTAAATAAAGCCCTAAATAATTCCAAATCTCGAACTCATCAACACCCCCAACATAAACTTTTGCTTGTCCTCAAGTAAAACTAAAGTTCAAGAGTTCAAAAAGGATGTCTCAAATAGTGCTACACAAGACTTTATCATGGATGCACACAACAAGATTCAAGTTACTCATGCAAGGAGCAATTGTGCACTCAATGGTTCACCATTACCAAAAATTCTTTAAGTTCACAATACTTGCTTCAAATACAAGTTCAAGCTCAACAAAGGTACTCAAATGCCCTCACACAAAGAATGATTCCATATTCACACACAATGGTTTAACAATTTATAGTTCCTGAATCACATACAACTCTCACACTCACAAAGATGAACACATGTATGACTTCACTCATAAGTTTACCATTATTTTCCAATCAACACTTCTATTAGCTCACTCAAGATAAAAAAGGTCTTTTGAAGGCTTGTAACGAGGCTGAGTGTAAATATATGGTCATTTAGGCTCAGTGGCTTCTATCCTCATGAGATGTGGTATGAACAACACTTTCTTCACTTTTTATTATCAGTCTCATTCATGTTCAAAATTCACCCCATTATTCACTTTCCATGGACTATTGGACACCCCATTTCTTTTGCACTTTCACAACTTTATTTCAAAACTTTTTCATTTTTTTTGTTTTCATCTTCTTTTCTCCCTTTTTTTGTATAGAGGGGTTCCATGTTTTTCACAACCATGGGTTAACGAGGCCTTCTTTGAACTTTTTTATTTACCTTCTCTTTTCCACCATACCCCCAACTTGGGCCAAAGGCCTAAGTTGGCTATTCAAACAAAACACAAATCATGAGAATTATGGTTGAATGGATAAAGAAAGGTCACAATTGAATCAAGTTTCTTCCAAGAAAAGGTTAAGACTCAAAGGGTGTTCAAGCAAAGTTCACACACTCACAAGGTAGGCCACAAAAGAGGTATAATGTCAAATTGTTTCACTCTTTAAAATTGTTGCCTAAGATAATTTTAAGAGCTTACATCACTTAGTCAACCAAAGCAACGGGGAAAATTCTAGGCGTTATCACACAAGGTTCACAGTATGTCATCACACAAGGCATTGTCACCAATATCAAACAAGACTCCACACTTTTTCTAGTGTGCAATGTTTATCACAATAGAGTCAATTTGATAATTGGCTAGTCACAATGAGATGCAAAAAGTCCACATATTTCCTATGCAACTTCACTTGGCCTCATCGTAGACGCACATTTATTTTTGTTCGATTGAAAGCACTATTCAAGTCATCGCTATTGATCATGACTGATACTCAAATTTGCACAAGAATAGCGACAATTAAATACACAAGAGGTGGCAAATGTTTTTTTTTAAAAAGGGTCCAAAAATGATTTGCAATTAACACAAGGAGCCACAAGCTCAAATATCCACAAAATAGTGCCAAATCACAATTTATAGCACAAAACTCAATATATAGACAAAAGTAATATTCACAAGAAGTAGGTATGGAAATACCTCACCCCACCACAAACAAAGAGCAATTTGTCCTCAAATGCAATAAAGTACTAAAACATCAATAGAAATGACATAGATAGAGGTAAAGAGAAGTCCTGTCTACGCAGTCGCTCCATCTGTTGGGGAATCAGTGCCCTATGTCACATCAGCCGCACTCGATCCACTAGGGACTACCATGGATGTCTCTGTCAGTGATGTCTAAATCACCGACTGTACAATCGTCTCCTCCATATCTAGAAGGTCTGTATAGATGATCTCCTCTTGCACCTCAATCTGCTCATCGTTGGTCTTTGCCTCTGACTCATCGGCTACTCTGGTGGTGACCGGAGGAATCTCAGAACTGGCTGGAGAATCCACATCATCTGCTGCCTCCAATAATGAAGTGAAGTCAGTGGACTTCAAGTAGTCCACGTCCTTCCTCAGATCTATAACCTCAACTTTCAAAGCCATAACCTTAGATGACTTCCCATGTCGATGCTCACAAGTCGCGACTCTCGCCGTCAAATAATCAATAGAAGTTCGGAGGGGTGTTAATACAGTAAGAATAACACTCTTAATCATCCATGGTACCACAACCTCCAATCGAGTCACCTTCACATCTGATGAATGGGCTAAGTGCCCAATCTTCAGGATCATAGCTTGAGTAATCTTGGTAGGCTGGGAAGGGGCAGAAGTACCAGGAGCCTGAGAGGAAGAAGTGGGAGTAGATGTACCTGAAGGCCCGGAGTAGGAGAAGGTCCCTCTGCAGGTGTAAAATCAACGTTCACCTACGGAGATGTATCCACCGAAGATGCTTTCCTCCTGTCTGCCTCCTCCCATGTGTACTCGACCTCTATACGCCTAATATCTATGGAGGATGTGGGAGTGACCTCAATATATCTCGTCTCATCATGAGAAACTCTAGCACGCCAGTACTACTCTGTGATCAAGATCGAGAAAGGTAGGGATGTCTGGTGCTGTTTGGCCCTCGTGGCCATCTCCTGCTCAATAATATGTACCATGTAAATGCTCTTCCTAGCTATGATCGAACCGAGGCAGGACTCTTTAGGATGGCGGATGATGGACTTGTTCTGTGATGGCATATCGTGCAACTACATTCATATCTTTCTTCTCGATCGAAACTCTAGACTTAATCCACCTCGGGGTGGTGTCACAGATGAGGGGACCTAGCCAGCCCTTGAGCTCACCCAAGGGTGTCATAGTGGTAGCCAAATTTGGGTAGTCAAAGACTGACCCTCTATCAAATACCTCGTTGATGTGATCACGGCTACAGTGCACTACTGTCCCCCGTACCATGATGGACCCCACCCGTCTGAAAGTACTGGCCTTCTTCTTTCCTTTATGGACCAGGTCACCATATGCTGAGTAAAACTCTCAGGCCTATGTAGGGATGTATGGGCCTCGGGGTCTGGTAAACTGCTCAAAGCGATGGTACTGGAGTGTCTCCCTCACCCTGGAGTATTTCCCATCTAGGTCCTTTGTAGAAAGCAACTTCTCCTCAAGAATAGTCCGCAACCCATCAACTTATAATATATTGAGTAGTTTGGGAGGAGGAATCTGTACTGGTGGCACTGGGCCATAGGTGGGGCCAGAGCCTGCACTGTGTCTACAGCAGGAGACGTGGATGTTGGAGCCCACGATGAGTTTGGCTGAGACCTTGCATGAATCTCCGCCCGTCGAGACAGTAGTGGCTGGTTATCCTTCTGCTCAGATAATGTAGCTTGGGAGTCAAATGACTCTCCCTCACTGCCGAAGTTGTGCTCCGAAACCTCAGATGTTGACTTCTTTCCTTTGCCCTTGCCTCCCTTAAGAGGTGTCGTCTTTCCTTTTTTAGAGGGATTGGTTGCCCCTTCATTAAGCACTATGCCCAGTGCTCTTTTACGGGGTGGCATGTCGAGGTTGGTTCTAGCCATATTTGCAAAAACATCATAGAAAGAGTTAGATTCATTTCAAGAAAAGTTACAGAAAAACAGTTGCAAACAATCTCGCCGGATCGATCGGCGAGCCGCCAAATCACTTTGGCGAGCCAGATTAGGCTCGCCGAAATGATTGGCACAAAATTTCTTAGAAAAATTTCCATGTCGGTGATGGGAGGGGCATTTCAGCGAATTACAGACAACATTCGACAAGCAAAGACAAGTTCGTCGAAAGTTGCAGTGCCTTTTAGGGGTTAGGGGCACAGAAAGGGTGATTAAAGAAGACTTTCGGTGAGTCGCCAAGTGCACTCGGCAAACTCAGGCTTTCTGCTGAACCAAAACTCAAGATTAGCATTAAATTAAAGGCGATCAAGGGGAATTCGGCGAACCATGAAGTGGTTCGGCGAGCTCAACCCAGCTCGCCAAACAGCCCAACGTGCCTACTTTCTACCCCAAATTCCAAAATCAACCCCGCTACCCCCAATAATAAAATCAAAACATGCACTCATTCAATTAGACTTAGACCCATACTACCCATGCCATTTGATGAGTTTCGCCCTTAGGAATGATGTCAACTGCTCCATAATCGGGAAAAATACGTCATTTAGCACAATTAAAAGTTACGCAGACCTTACCCGACTAGACCCAAAAAATTAAGCACAACCCAACAAATTAGACCAATTTTAATGCACAAAAATTTGGGAAATCAACAATTAATCATTTTATGCAAGATATTCAACTCTAATTCGGCAAAAAAGAACACATTTACCATTTAGAGAGGCCCAACACACATCACTAAGATCAAACAATTGCAAATGAGTAAAAATTGCTAAATATGAGTTCGATCTTTGGAAAAACCAACCTTTAATACCGAATAAATAAGTTGAAAATCTAGGCGGCAACGATATCCAACTCTAAAAACACAATCTATGACTAAAGAACGGTAATAATGCAAAAATATTGAAAAATATAGTACAAGTGTGAGTTTGGGAAGTTAAAAAGTGAGGGAATATGAAAGAGTTTGAAAGTTCAAACATTTGGCTTTTAAAGTTGTCTAGTTCTTGCCCATGCAACGACATTGGTTTTTCTCGCCGAACCACTCGATGACACAGCTAGTGGTAACTTCCCTCACTGAGTTTTACATAACCTCCAGTTAATGTGGGGGTCCAAATGGCAGACAAAGTCGTGATCGCTGACCCAATCAGCGACATGCCAATTTGCTCCTAGGCTTGCCGAGTTTTACAAACCACAACCTTAGAATCTCTTGGGTCCAACGACGGTCTAGGTCGGATTCGCCGACCTCTTTGGCGAGTCGCCGACGTGACTTTTGGCTCACCAACCTGTACTTTTCAAACACATTTTACACTTCAACCTGCAAAATTGACACATAATTATTTCAAAAACGAAAAGAAAGCAAATAAAAACTTGGGTTGCCTCCCAACAAGTGCCTTAGTTAATGTCGTGGCAAGACGCAAGTCCTCACTCAAACCTCATTCTTGGGGTTGGCCATAGTGTCACTAGGCAACCTCCCTTGTTATCTCGGGTTTAAATGAGACAAAATTTGACCCATCAGGGTCCCCAACTGTTTGATAGATACAGAGTGAGAGGTAATTGTCTGGCAAAGGGTCAACACATCTTCCTTCATCTCTTTCAAGGTTTTGTCGGATCCATCAACTTTGTTGAGGATATGCGAGAGCATATCTTGGGAATGACCACCCTCAAAATCCTTTTGCTTTTGACACTCGTGGGGAGGAATGTACTTGTCCTTCTCCCCATCCCATTCCTTCCAAGTAGGGTTACGATCCCTCCACTCTCTATCACAATCTTTCCAGCCTTCATCCCTACTCCAACCTTGGTTACCACCCTGCCTCAAATAGTTCTAACGATAACCACCTCCTTGGTAGGCTATGGAATTCACCTCTTTGTTGTACAACGCTTCAAACTTGGCCTCATCGGGATTAACACACTCGACACCCACATTATTGACAGTTCTACTACCTGCTCCTATGATATTTTTGGACAAAATGTCAAGTTGCGGCATGATCTTTGCCATGTTTTGGTCCCTCTCTTGGTATTTCTCAAGCTGCTCATTGGTCAATTTAAATGTGAGAGGGGAGATCTGATCCTCACGGGTGTACAAGCCCGATTAATTGTGGTCATACCATCAAAAGCTGGGATGCAATAACATAAGGTTGTTTCATCAAACCTCCCGAAGAAAGTTGGTCAGCTACACCCTTGTTCACTGAAACAAGGCTTCGGTAATAATATTGCTGCAAAATGTTGTTGGGCAAACCATGAGTTGGGGATTGCAGCTCAAACTTCTTGAATTGTAGCCAAGTCTCATGAATTGGCTCTCACTCCAAGCACTTGAAGCTTTGGATGCTATCTCAAAGAGTCATCATCTTCGAAGGAGGGAAAAATCGCACTTGAAATGCAGTGACAAGCTCTTCACACGAAGTGATAGAATCCTGTGGCAATTCAGCCAGCCACTTACATGCTTCTCCCATCAAAGAAATTGGGAACAACCTCAACCAGACCAATTGTTGGGATATGTTCTTGAAGAAGAGCGACCCGTAAACATCAACAAAGTTTATAATATGCTCATGGGAATCGTCATGAGCCAGTCCACCGAACTACCCTTTCAATTGCAAGAGCTACAACATGGTACTTCTGATATGGAACACAACATTCCCTTCAGCCGGAGGCAAGTGAATGACACCAATTCCACCGATTAGATGAGGGTCATTAGTATTCGGCTCATCGACATCGTTGAGTTGCCGAATTCATCTTGGTGGCCCACTTGGCTACCATTGCTTCCGTTCACACTCATCTCCTCTGTTCAGAGCAGCAAAACACAAACCAAAAATAAAAGTAAGTAGATTATGACTAACAAGAACAAAATTCAACTTAACCAAAGAATCTTAAACAACACCATTCCCCGATAGCGGTGCCTTTTTTATTAACGTTTCAAGGACACTTCATCCAATTATAAGTGTCAACGATCGCTAGTTAGTATATAACCCAACTAAATGAGGTGGGGTCGAATCCCACTGGGAGTGGTACGTGTTTAAGATTCAGTAAGAAAGTACGAATATGATCAAGTCAGTCATAGGAATAGACATTGATGAATAAAAACATAATTCAAATCTGGGGTGACATGAATGTCAAATAAAAGGGGTTTTCGGTTTCAATTATCAGCGACAACAACAACAAACAATACGAAATTGACAATAATGAGATGGGTTCTTGGGATGTGACTCGATTATAGGCTAATCTAGAAGAATGGGTAATTGCAACTGTTAGGAAATAACTGAATATTAGTGAATAAGATAGACTATAGAGGAGGTAAACTTTCTCTCGAACAATTTACCCCGAATCAAGTCAATTTCTCTCGAACATCGACAAGCATGCAAAATAAGAACAGCCTACCCCTTAGTCCATTCAGTCTCTCGAGCTGAATGTGTGGAAAAGGGTTTAGGATTCACTCTCTCGAGCCGAACCCATAACAACCCAATACCCACAGACCTTCAATAAATAATCTTGGTTTAAAAACCTCTCTTCCGAACAAGCCGAAAACATAAATGTAGAACTGCATTTGCAACTACAATTCTTTAAATTAAACCACAATTACTGATTGAAATCACTTCTAAACAACACTTAGATTAACGATTAGCAATACCCATAAACTAAATCAGCCCATAGTCACATAATCACACCCCAAGAATTGGGGTTTTAGCTAGACATTATAAAAAGATAAAAATCGTTAACAAATTGAGTTTTCATCAACTGGGTAAGATTAATTTCATCCTTACAATGGTCAAAGTTAAAGAATCTCAAAGACCCACTTCCAATTTCTCAAAAGTGAAAAACTTCAACTCCTCAAAGCTAAGGGAAAAACATGTCTCAATACTCATAGTTCAAACTATTCAAAAATATGATACATACTAAAATGATAAAAACATCCTGAATTAAATGTTAAAAAATGTATTTATAGTCGCCAAAAATATGCTGTGAAGGATACTTAGATGCAGTAAGTCAGGCTCGGCGATCCTCCCTTTGGTCAATGTCCTCGCCTTTCTTCCTTGTCCTTCAGCTTCCTCAAGTTCTGTAACTTTGGGCGATCTAACACTGCATTACGGAACCACTCGGTGACTTACCGGCTGTTCATTTCTCTAGCCAATTTGGATTTCTTCTTCAAGGCTTGGCATACTGGAACTTTAGGTGGTCAAATAGGCATTTGGCGTCTTGCCAAAGGGACTTGGCGATCACCAGGCTTTCATTTCTTCATTCTTTCAGCTCGCTTTGTTCCTTTTTGCAAATTAGTGTCCATGCTTTGTTCCTCAATCCATATACCTGGAAATCAAGGGTTTTTTCATTAGTTATTGGCACAAAATAAGCATTCGAGGACACTAAATCATTGTAAATAAAGCCCTAAATGAGTCCAAATCTGTGACTCATCAGAGTTCTACAATCAACTGAGGCGTATCGGGGATTAAGCCAGTGCATTCCTAGAATGACATCAATATATATCATATCTAACTTAACTAACTCAGCTATGGTGTTTCGGTGATTGACGAAAATATAATGATAGACTCTTTCTCAACTATAATAGACTCACCAACATGTGTAGAGACACTGAAGGGATCAAGAAGTTTCTCAGGAAGAACATCAAAATTCATCACAACATACAGAGTCACAAAGATAGACTCACTCCTAGATCTAGCGAAGAATAAACATCAACATTAACGACTTTGATCATACCAGTGACAATATCTGGTGAATCCTCTTAA
Source organism: Solanum verrucosum (assembly GCF_900185275.1). NCBI lineage: Eukaryota > Viridiplantae > Streptophyta > Magnoliopsida > Solanales > Solanaceae > Solanum > Solanum verrucosum. The sequence continues at coordinate 236,162 of NW_026020184.1, forward strand.
TTTTGGCTACTAGTGATAGCATACAAGTTGTTTGATCTTTCGCTTGCCCCTGAAGTAGCTCCTCCAGGTGCAACTCTGTCTGGTGGAGCAACTGGAGAAGATTGGGCTGTATTGCCCCATTTGGGGAACTCTTTCATAAAGTAACCGTTCTTACCACACTTGAAACAACCAGTGGAACCATCAAGACACACCCCTGAGTGGGTCCTACAACACATAGCACATGCAGGAGTCCCATTACCTCCTTGTGCAATACTACGTTGAGATTGCTGAGGTCCAACTCTGAAATTTTGTGAATTCTGATTATTTAACTCACCTCTGTTCCTTGGTGCAGGTGCACTAGCAGATGATGGAGTAGGTCCCTTTTGCTTTTGTTGGAAAGATAACCGGTTCACATTACTCTTCTGCCGCCCACACTCATTCCAGATGTCTTAGCATTCTTGTTCCAAAACTCCTCTCTATCTCTCAGCTTATCTTCCTCAACCTGTTGCACATGGTTCGTCAACCTTGCTATGTCCATGTCCCCTATTAGCATAGCTGCCTTGCCCTCTTTACTTGACAAACGAGATAACCCAGAAACAAACAAACTCATGCTGCTCCTTATGTCAGCAACCATCTTCAGAGCATAATGGGAAAGTTAGGTGAACTTAAGGCTATACTCATGCACACTCGTAGTTTCCTGCTTAAGAGTAAGGAATTCTCGTACCTTTACTTCCATTAGTTCACGGGGAAGAAACACCCCATGAAATCACTTTCGAACACAGCCTAGCTCACAATCGGTGCACCTTCAGCCCTATTCTTTTTCCATTGATAAAACCAGATTCTAGTGACACCCTTCAGTTGGTATGCAACTAGTTCAACTATCTCAGCATCAGTGACATGCATAATCTTGAAAACCTTTTGAAGCTCCTCAATAAGGTTTTCCGGATCCTCAGTGACACTTGAACGAGTGAAGCTTGGAGGATTCATCCTTAAGAACTCACGGATCCTAGAAGTATCATCCACTTCCTAACGATTCTCTCTTTGTTGCCCAGCTTGGTTGGTCACAACTTGGCTCAACATCCGGATGGCCTCACGAAACTCAACATTGGTGACCTCTCCTTAGGGTTGCACTTCAGGTGCATTAGGTACCCTTTGTTCCTCAACATTCCTCCTAGCAGGACGACTTTAGACAGATCTTCGTGGAGGTATGATCTGAAAGACATGCGTAAGCACGAGTTAGAAAGAGACTTTTATAGAGATAGCCTTATCGTACAAAATGAGTATGAAAGAAAAGAGATAGTTCCTAAATGTTGCAGCCTCCTAATTATAGATGTGGCGCGCTTCACACCGATAACTAGGAATCTACAGAAACGGCTTCATAGACTCCCTAGGAATCTTAAACCTAACTCTGATACCAAGTTTTTTTACCCCCCAAGCCTACACCCTGAGCGGGACTGGCACTCGAGAACCATTGTTGTCCCCAAACGAACCCTTGGCCTGACTTACTACTCAACGGATGACTTTACTCAATAAAGATAACTTGATGAAATAAACTAGAATGTTATGAAATAAAATATTCAAGTGGCCAATTAGGCAACTCAAGTCTTATAATCAAAACAACTAAAATATCAAGACCAATGAACTAACAATAACTAACTATCTATAAAGCCTCTAATAACTGAGATGGACGTCAGGAAGAGACCCACGATATCCTAATAAACTAGAATAATAAAGTAACAAAAAGGGAATCCTCCGGAAGCAAGGAGGCTCACCAAATGACTCTGAAATTCTCAACTAGATTAAAGAAGCGATGGATGCTGATCCTGGTTACCTCTATCTGCATCATAAAATGATACAGGCCAAATGGTGTCACTACGTTGAATGTACGAGCATGCGATGGGAATTATAAAACAAGACATAACTTTGAAAAGGAACAGAAGAAACTTATCTCGTGTCAACTCAACTCAACTCTTTTTAATATAAAGCAGTATAAAGAAAAGCTTTGAAACATGAAGCTACCAACTCAGTGTATTAAAAACACACACAATAACTCAGTTTGTATATGAAAATACAAGTAACACTGTGTATATAAGAATACAAAATATCCATGTCGGAGTTTCTCTAATCGACAACAATCACTATGAGCTATGTAATGTTACAACATCTTGCCTCACGCTACCAGGGCCGTCCTATACCTTGCCGGGGGTATAGAACCTAACTACGAAGTGGATTCACTAGTCAATGCTAAAATCATTAAGGAATCATCTAAAAAGTATAACCCTTTTTCTACCTATGTTGGCTACACGATTTATGGAGACTTTTAATTATCTGAACTCAAGGTCGTCCCCACATATTTGCTCAATACTACTCCCAAAATGTAACTAGCTCATATGTTTAAAAACATAATTGTTTCTGTGGTTTGAGATTATTACTCAAAAACTAGCTAAAAAGCTCTCTTGGCAATTGGTGTTTCGTCTTTTGTTTAAATGTGAAAAACATTTACTCTTTGGGAGTAATTAGTTCCCATATAATCTTTTGAAGAAAAATAATGTCACTCTTACTCAGTCTTAAAACAAGTTTAAAATAATTGTAAATTTTTTTGAAATGACTCGAAGAACTTTCAAGACTTGACTCTTAACTCTACCTTGAATTTGAATTAAAAATTCATGGTTATGATTTTTTATAGGAAGGATATCGTGATGATTAAGAGTGTGGTTAGATAGTTAATCAGGAGAAACAATAAAAAAAGCACTGTCTGGGAGCAATACTGCGATGTGGAGATGAATTTAATATTTGGTCGCGAAATAATTTTTGAGACAGGGGGTCCGCGATCTCTCCGCAATGCGGAGAGGAAAAGTTTTACTCTTAAGTAACAGGTCCGTATTTTCTATCCCACTTTTTTCTTCATCAATTTCTAATCCTAATTTGCCAAGATTCGATTCTTTTTCTCAATTTCTCCTTAGATTCAAATACCCAACACACGTACACAAGAATCTACTCATAAACAACTCTAAAATCGACACAATTTCCTCAAGAACTCAACAATCCCATCCTAATTCAAGAACAAAAGTTAATTTCAAGAATACAATTCAAGATCATCAAACTTTCTAGAATGAATTTCATTAAAATAAACATGATTGACACGTGGGTGAACGAACCCAACACTATGAAAGTCTCACATACCTCTTTAGGGATCAAACCTTGGCAAAACGACTTCAATTCCGTAAGAAATCTCCAAGAATGCCTTGACTTTTCTCCTCTTTTCTCTTCTCTCAAAGCCCTAGCGAAATTTGTAATTGTGTAAACTGAACCAAATCAGTTTAGACCCCTAATTAATTACTAAAAAACGAATTTTACTAATTGGGTTGGGAAAAGACAAAAATAATCCTCTTAAATTCGGGTGACTTTCCTTAGCTGGAAAGTCCGACTTCAAACGGTCATATCTCCCTCATACAACCTCAGAAATTAGCAAACTCGGTTGCTTTGGAAAGATAATTAAAAGATGTTTCATTTCATATCTTTTAGCCCACCTAACTCATCTTGCACTAGAAGTTATGGTCATTTGAAGTTTACCCAAAACTCAAACTTAACATAAATTGCCAAATTTCAGATTTTTCATTATTTTGAAAAATAGTTCTTTCCAATTCTAGCTCTTTAATATAGTGGAGTGTTGCATTTGAGTCCATGAACATATTCAATATTCACGATCAAGCTTACAAGCCCTTGAATTTATATTAAATACATGAATTGGAGGATTCATACATATTGTAAAGCTCATATTTAAAATCAAATAAATACGATTGTTGTGATATATTTTAGTCTTGATCATTATTCTCTCAAAACAAATTTTGTTGTCTAAAAATTCCTGCAAGCCTAGTGGGAAAATCTATACCTCTCATATCAACTATTCAAAAATTATAGAACATCAAGATTACTTCTAAGAAGATCAACTCCTTATAAACTTCATCTAATGCTTCTAAGGTTATTTACTCTATGTTCTCTTCAAAGCAAAGGACTCATTAGTGTTACCTTTGGAATTTAAGATCTTTTACAAGGAGTAAGACCACTATGTTGGGACAACAAACACTTCAAGTATCGTCCACATGAATATCCTATTTTGGGTCGGAAATCCAAAAGGAGCAAGGGTCCTCTAGAAATTCTTCACAAGGAAGAAACAGTGTTGCCCAAAAGATCAAGAAAACTCTAGCTCCACTAAATCTCTCCAATTCCAAGAAATCTTTCGCAAATTAGACCTATAAATCAGCCAATTTATCCTTTACACATGCATCCCATGATATGTACCCTTTGAAGATCAACTTGCAAGATGATCTATTCTACTTCCTGATGTCCCAAACGATCAATAAAGCAATTGTAATTAATGATTCATCCGTAGAGGCACATATTCAAAAAGGGCGAAGATAGTTGAATGATTGACAAAGCACATACAAAACCAAGAGTCTTGGATTAATATTTTGATGGAAAGGATGAATGGATTATTATATGGAGAGTCCATCCATGGACCTTGAAAAGGTTTTAAAGTTTTAGATATTGAAAAACATGTGAAGCATATAGGACTTGTCAAAGTGATGTTATTTTCTTCTGAAGGGTTGATATCACTCGATCATTAAAAAGAGTTCATTTAAGGGACATCAAATATGTGTACAAAGTCTTCACCAAGTCTTCGCTTATGTATGCCAAGTAATACATTGCAAGAATTGATATTTTCAAGGTGCTTGCCAGTTATTGGGTCCTAGAATAGTCTAGGAAAGACATAGTTTAGGTATTAAATAGATAGGATAAGACTCAAGCAAACTTGAAAAATAACTGTCGAACACGTTCTACGAATTCACTATATGGTTTACAGAAACTTCTATTGATCATATTATTGTCTCTTAGAACAAAGTTATAGAGACCAACTTTAAGGACAATTTCCACAGAATCCTCCACAAACTGTCATACAATTTTTCACGACCCGAGCCTACACCTTGAACGTGGCCGACATTGAAGAACCATTGCTGGCCCTTAAGCGAACCCTCATCCTGGCTGACTAAAAGCGAAAGACTAACTCAAGCATACATAAGCATCAAATTGAAAGAAATGTTTGAAAACAATTTACTGAATCTCAAAACTTTGCTAAATATACTGAGTATGAAACATAAGTTTAAATAAAACATCTGAAAACTGAAAAACTCTTCATAGATGTCTATCTTTGAAGCCTCTTCTATTCAAAGATGAGTGTTCGAGTACTCCAGAAGCAAGAAGGTATTACTCAAAAGATGGTGAAATAATCTTAACTGACTCTTGTTGAGAATCCTAAGAACCTGTATCTACATCATTCAAAGATTCAGGTCAAATGACATCAGTACATTGAATGTACGAGTATGTGATATAGTTGAATAACAAATATCTGAAAGAAAGAACTGCAATAGATAACAATCTACTCAAGCTGAATGTAAAGAAATAAATGAGTTAAATTATTTGAAGCTTCACTAATTACTTTCTCATCTCTAAACTCAAAATAATAAGTGATATATAAAGATACACTTTAACTCTATTAGGAAATTCTCTAACTAACAACCATCACTATGAGCTACATGATGATACAACGTCTCGCCCACGCTGCCGGAATTGTCCTATACTTTGATGGGGTATAGAACACCTCAATTAAGTGGATCCACTAAGCTATGATTCAAAATCAATAAGGAATCATCTAAAACATATGATCCTTTACCCATGTTGGTATACATCGTTTATGAGGACATTGAGTTGTCAGAACCCGTCCCCTTATCTATGCTCAATACTACTCCCAATAATATATACTTATGCTCATTTGTTTAGAAAAATAACTCATCCTCTCATTTGAGATAATTGCTCAAATTACCCTCTTAAAAGAGGTAACTTCCCTTGAAATATCTTTTGAACTCATAACTCATTTAGAAATCTCAGTTTCTCTTTTACCAATGTAAAAATTGATACCTCTAGTAATACATAGTCCCCTTATACTCTTACACAATTTATACTTCAAAAACTCTTTCTCAAAACATATCAAAATAATATTTTAATATGATCATTGATGACTCGAGAAGTCATACTACATACATATTGATGGTATATCTATATACCATACTGCTCATATATTGATGGCATACTCGATTGTCATACTAATCATGTTTTACAAACTCTTTTGTCAAAACATATCTTTACTTCCTCAAAAGTCAGTTAAAAACTAAAGTGTTGGTTGTAAAAAGCATCTCAAAATTTATAACTCAATTCATAGGGTTCATGTCACGACCCGAATCTAGCTCCCGGATGTGACACGACGTACTTGACCCCAAAGGGGTCTCATACAAGCCTCTAGCATCATCATTACATAAGACATAGAAATAATGCGGAAAATTTACAACTTTTACAATCGAAGTCCAACTTTATTTCTCATAAAGGAAAATCATAGGAAATCTAGACCTTGTCTCATTTACCATCTAAAACATAGGAATACAAAGTTTGGGACTTAGCCCTTTACACCAATAAAAGTCTCAATATAAGAAGTACAATAGGAACTAAGAAATGACTAATTCGTCCTCAAACTTGAGGAATCACCATAACTTGGAGATAAGAAATCTAAGTCTTCTTCAAGAAAGAGAGTGTATGTCACCTAGCCGGAACCTACACTTATAAAAATGTAGGAGAAAGGGGTTAGCACATAAAGTACTAAGTATGGAAACATGTATTAAATCCTTGAAATATCATAAAAGGGACATTTTATTTGAAAAGTATGCATTTTTGAAGTTTAGACACCAACATGCATCTTCAATGTCAAATACAAGCCAAAATCACATTTATGCTCATTACATAGTAAAGCCATTACCTTAGCAACCCCAAAAGAACACTTGTGCAATGTATGGTTGGCATCCCAAAATGCCAACTATACTAAGTACTCCTTTGAAGCTACCTTAGTCATACATATAATCTTTAGACCTCATCATAATCAATAGTCATCATTAAGGAACTAGTCATGTAAAGTACTTGAACATAAAGAAAGACATTCATACCAACTATCCATTCAACATACATGCATACATTCATATCTCATCATAACATAAAGGAACCATCCCATAACATCCTACTAAGTCTACTTGTGCAATGTAAAAGTGAAGTCCCATACCCCCCACTCCTACTATGTAAACTCACCAGGAAGTCATAGTTTAGTTCATGTCTCATTCATTATCTTATCATATAGGGAAGAATAGCCATAACCGACATAGACCGTGTGAGCTACATGGAATCCGGTGTCGTGTAACCCCACACCGAAAGAAGGTGTCCTACTTGCCTAAGGTAGAACTAAATGCATAGCTATAAGGTGGATCCACTAGCTAAAGTCCTATTGTGGCACATAGTTATTAGATAAGGAGATTTCTTCTAGAAACCCGACCTATTGCAAAGGCCGAGGAGTTTCCATCTCATGAGTTCACTTAGATGGCATTGGTGGTAGGGCCTTTACCTTTTTGTTCATATCCACTCGGTGCTAAGCATTATTTTCCAAATTATACATAATTAGTCTCGAATTGCATTTACATGTGTGAAGGAATGCTCTACCCTTCATTCAATGAAATTCATCAAAATATCTCATAGATTCATTAAAGGTGAGAATGTACTTTCAACCTTAGAATCAACATTAGTATGTGAGTAGAACTTCCACATTACATTCATAGTGTTATCATGAGAATGGACTTTCAATCATCACAATAACATCAGCATCATCCTAGACTATTCATACATCAACAAGTGTAAGGGTAAGGGAGGAACAACCTTTCAACAATACCATACTTTACGCCTTAGTCATAGGAGATTTACTTTCTAAGTGAATCAATAGTTTATACACTTCTTGCATCCACATGTACAAACCATAACAATTTACCCCTTTGCAAGGTCAAGAATCAAGTCACACAATTACATCTAAAGATACTACAATAGGCATGAATAAAACAAGATTCAATAACTAAATTCACTTAGAAACAATTCATAGTAATCATCTTGCATCAATACACCCATCACAATACTTGAAATTGGGGTCATTGTGGTGTTCATGGGTTCAAGGGGAATTTTACAATAAAAATCACCATTAAACATCAAATCATCGATAATATAATGCAATTAACATAATAAAATTATTTTTAGAAAGAACCCATGGCTAGAATGAAAACCCTAGTTTTTGAACAAGTTACCCATTTCGAAATCAAGAGTTGAAGGGCTTCATGGAGAAAAGTGTTCCATGTATCAAAGTCCCCATACCTTAATTGATGTTTTCCCACAAAATTAGAGTGAAAATCTTGGAGCTTGAACCCTAATCTTGGCCTTCTTCTTTGTTCTTCAATGGAGTTTAGAGAGAATATTTTTTGGAGGGAAGTTGGTTGGGTTTGAGTTTGTGAGTTATGAGAGTTAAAATGGTTGTTTAATAGTTAAAAATACTTTAATATACTTAAAATATCTAATAATAACCGTCCCTACCCTTAATTAGTTTAATTAGTAATTTACCAAAACACCCCTTTCTTGGTCGAACCCAACCAACTTTTGCAGGTGGTGATCTACGGACCCCATCCACGAATCGTTGATGGGTCCACGACCCGTCCTACATGGGTGTGGTTTGGATCAGAGAAGGTGATTTGGGGGGACAACTTGGGGAAACTAAATCTCAACCCACACCTCCTATCCACGGAGCGTGGGTCCACCTATAGCTTGTGGGTGCCCAATCGTGGATCGGGTTGTTTTTGACAACTTTTGGAACTTCCCTTGGGTACTCCTCATAGACCCTCTAGGGGTCCTAGGGGGTCGTGCCTTGAAATTTAGGCACAAAAACCCTTGTCCTACTTTAGGGAAGTTATTTTAGGATATTAACCTTATGTTTTAACTTTATAAGGCTACTAGAGTACACGTTAGGCTCTAGCTTAGGTCATTAGATTTCTGGGGTGTTACAGTTTATGAGGAATTATGGACATGAATTACTTAAATCAGGGATCTTAATAACAATATGGAAAGTTAGTACTCATAACTCAAGAACGCAAGAACTCAAGAACACTACTCATCTCAAGAATACTCAATTCATAGGGTTTATGTTGAAATATAGACATGAACGAATCAATTCAAGAATATTAATGCATAACATATAGCAATTCAATAATTAGAGATATACTTTTCAGAAAGAATCAAGAACTCAAAATCAAATTAACTTATCTCAAGAATACTCAAATCTTGGGATATAATCCTAGATTTCTCTTTTACTGATTTGAAAGTAGATGTACGGTGTGAGGACGAACTAGTCCAACACTATAATAGCCTTACATACCTGGAAGAACAAGGTTCTTGAAGAATTTTTAAGAAGAACTTGATTAGAAGCCTTGAAACCCTAGCTCGAAGAAGAAAAATCAAGAAAACCTTTCTTGAGATTTCTTGAATTACTTTCTTGAAACTCCATGGCCAAGAATTTTGTTTTTCATTAGTGATTCATAATTGTATGGAGGAATTGGAGTTTGAAAGAATGAAATTCTTGTAGAAAGACTTACCTAGAAGAAGAATCCATAAAAAGATTGAAAGAATCTTGAATGAAGTCTTCTACTTTTATTTTTCCTTAGGGTTTTGCCTTAGGGTTTTAGATAGAAGATAATGATGGGTTAAGATATGAAAATCTTATTGTTTTGGGTCTCTAGTTAGTCAAGAAGATCGTTTTGGGTTTTCTTAGAGGTAAAAAGATGACAACGACCCTTTTTAATGTTTTTCCGTCTACTAATTCGTTACTGCACTGTATCAGGTTACTAAAATGGTCATAACTTTTTATGTAAAAATTGGATTGAAGTAAAATTGGTGGCGTTGGTAATAAGATTCAAATACCTTTAACTTGTTAGGTTATTGGCCACGTAACTCCTTATATTCTAAGAGATATGGTCGTTTGATGTTGACCCAAGTAGAATCTTACATCAAAACTTAATCGACAAGGAAACTGTCATCTCTACTTTGTGCTAGGAGTTTCTAGTGACCTTAATTAATATCCAAAATTATTCCCATACTAGAGAATTTACCTTTACAAAAATGAGCAATTTAAGAATATCCCGATAAGACCTTATATGCAAATAAAGAATAGTTCGGGCCTTAGCTTAAAAATATTCGGGGTGTTACAATATCTCCCACTTGGGATCATTCGTCCTCGAATGGTGGCTGGTCTGAGATTGGAAAAGAGGTTACTCTTACTGTATTCAAGTCAAACTTAGAATTACAAAGTACTTTACATAGAGTGTTTATTCTGATCTAAATCACAAGATTCGGGTTCTATACCACTATAGGAAATCTCATCCCAAAATCACTACTCCTTACTGCTACATTCAACTAACGTTGAGCTCTTATCACGAAACACCTAATGTATCACACATTGTCCACATTTTAACTATACCACATTCAAGCTTAGAACCTTAACCATTCCATAGACTCCTACTAACTCACTTTCTAAGAACTTCTCATCCTCTTATCATCTCCACCAACTGAACTTTAAAGCATTACCACCAGGAAGCTGACTTAGTACTCATTGTAAAACCTTATCTCCTTCTTCCTCCACATTTATAACCTTAGATTGAATAAACACACCATAACTTTCACAACAAGAAATAGCAATCCTATCCTCCATCATCACACAACTACTATGAACAACACTCCACTCCAAAATTATAAAAGGATTATTGAAAGGACCTTAGGGCGAAAGATCATAAGCATGATTAATTAGAGAATTCTGATTTAAGAATATGCATGGCATAACATATGTTGTTAGCCATTTAGAGTAAATCATGAACTTGTGAGACTCAACGTACTATGAGACATAAATGCCTATATGAATAGGTTCATATCGTGGGGCTGATATCTAAAACTTTATAGAGTAAGATTAAGATCAAGAGGCTAAAGGGTTTGTCTCTCATTCTGGAAACCAAACATAAATGTGAATCTCTCTAAAGTGTATGAGCATATGTCATAGACACAATTCTGATAAATATCAACAAAATTTTGTAATAACTTCACTTGAGGAATACATAAGATTATGAGCATATTGATATACTTCTAAAACACTTTTGGAAGACATCACTATCTCATCCTCAACATTTGACTTGGTTTCTCATCTTATCATCTCCCCATTAGGTCTAAAGCTGACACTTGAAAGCTATGGATCTATTCCATAAACTCTAAACTGGTCTACATTCCATTTACTCTAATGCTCGGAAAAGGCTTATCTCATGGCTATTGAACTTTCCATAAGCTGGTACTAAGACTCCTTCTAAGACCTCTTTCAAAGATGTTTCTCTTAACCTCTTCTCAATGGCTTATAGGTTGCTTCATCTAGCTCTTAAGGGAAGAAAGTTAATGCTTACCTCAACCTACCACACATTAATAACTCAATTATACTATCTAGGCACATATGAAAAATGATCATTAACTTAGTTGGAACCTTGTCTAACTACATACGATCTCGGGTACACCTATGAATTATTTTGATAATCTAATGACTTAGCAACACTTTATTTCTCTCATCTAAAAGTTAAAATCTCATACTTGTACAACTTACACTTGTAAAATGTAACACCATAATTTCTTACCTACTCTATGTCAAATTTAATAGATTTGGTCTCAAACTAACATCATCATTCTCATGTTTCAATTCTTTTTTACCACCACACTCATCTCAAATTCAAGACTAATGTTTATTACTAAACTTGGATATTGATGAGTCCGAGATTTGGACTCATTTAGGGCTTTGTTTAGATAATTTAAGTGTCCTCAAATGCCTATTTTATGCTCTAAAATGATGTAAAAATGTTGATTTGCAGCTATGAAGGCTAAGAAGCAAGGCAAGGACATGACCGGATAACAAGGAACTGAAAAGCTGAAGAGCTGAAGAAGTGAAGAAAAAGCAATCCTGGCGATCGCCAAGACACTCTTCGCACCGCTGAGTGGCATTATAGCTCGTTCAACGTTCCAGCATGCAAGCCTTGGGGGAAGAACCAAATTGGCGACAAAAATAGGTAGTTGGCAGATCGCCGATCGATTCCGTGACACTAAATTGTATTGCCCAAAGTTACTGGACCTGAGATGCTGAAGGCTAATGCAAAGTGGCGATGGAAGAGGACAATCAACGGATCACCGATCCACTCGGCGAAGTGCGACTTAATCTACCGAGTGGACTTTCAGACTAAATTTTGGGAAACTATAAAATGGATTTTAAATAGAATTTTGAGGAGTTCCTCAGAGATATTACAGTTCCCATTCTAGACCTAGAGTTTTCTCTTAGTTTTTGAGTTCTAATTGTAGAAATTTGGAGGATTTGAAAGTGGATCTTTGAATTTAATCTTTAGAAAGCATTTTAAAGGCTTGAAGACTCTTACCCAACGGATGGCTAATGCATTTGGTAACCTTTTCTTTATTTTGATGATGTGTAGCTACAACCCAAATTATTGGGGTGTGATCATGTGTTTATTTGTCTAATTATCTTATGGGTATTGTTGTTTGACAATGTAATTGTTGCTTTAATGTGGGTTTAATCATTAGTAGAGTTTTAATCTATGAATTGTAGTTGTGAATGCAATTTGAATTTTGAGTTCTTAGCTTGCTTGAGAAATGGGTTTTGGAACCAAAGCTTTTGATTAATGATATGTGGGTATTGAGTCAATATGGGTTCAGCTCGAGAGAGTGAATGTATTAAGGTTGTGGGCTGATTATCTTGTTAAGCTTGTTGATGTTCGAAAGAAATCACTTGAACCGTGATAGTTGTTCGAGTGAAAGCTATTACACTTAAAGTCCAGCGTACCCACAATGTTTCAACAACTCATTGTTAGATTTCAGTTACCCATATAGCATAACTAGCTTATAAATTATCACATCCCGAGAATTCATCTCTATATTGTTAATTTCCCCTGTTTTTGTTGTTGTTTCAACTGTTCATTGCAAATCCAGACCCCCCACCTAACATTTTCTTGTCACCCCATTAGATTTATTTGTATGTTTTTGATAATATTTATTCTTATAACTGATTAGACCATGTTTGTACTATTTTATGGAATTTAAGATATGTACCGCTCTTTGTGGGTTCGACCCCAACTCTTCATTGTGTTTTATACTAATTAACGATCGGTCATACCTAGAATTGGATGAGGTGTTCTTGAAACGTCTAATTAGATATGAATATGATTACTCGCTTACTATACTGGGCACAAATTAAGAAATATTCACCTTCTAAAATATCAAGACCAATGGTCGTATAGAATATATGCTATCGCACATTCTCAACAAACTTGAAGGGTCAAACAAGGTGTTGAAACAAGGTGTCTCAACTCTTAATCAGTTGGTGATGTCTCACTCAGTCTCTATTAAGCAGCTGGAAACGCAGATGGGTCAAATCTCAACCCAATTGAATCTAAGACAAAAAAGGGGTTGCCTTGTGACACAACGACAAACCCCAAAAATAAAGCTTGAATTAGTATTTTCGTCATGCCACAATGTTATCTAAGGAACTTCTTGGGAGGCAACCCAAGTTTTTGGTGTTTTAATTGTTGTTTTTTAATAACGAGTGTTGATTGTTCAAGTTGAAAAGTGAAAAGTGTTGGAAAATGGGTAGTTTGGCGAGCTAAAATCTAGTCGGTGAGCCCCGACTTGTATCGCTATTGGAACTACCAAGCTTGAAGAGGAACTCTGTAAAACTCAGTGGGCTATATGCTCAATCAGCGACTGGCCAAATAGGTCGTCGAGTCTCGACTTTGCCCGTTGTTTGAACCCCCAAATTGTTTGGAGTCCTGTAAAAATAGTGAGGTAAATTACCACGACTTACTCCGCTGAAGGTGCCGGGAACTGAAAGGTTTTAAATGCCAAATAGTTTAAAATTTCAAAATCCTTCATCTTCTCCTATTATTAACTCTCATACCCTCTCACCAAACTTTAGATCTTCCATATTTTGTTGTTTTTCCCTTCGTATCTTGTAAATTCTTCGCTCAGATTGTGGAACTTTGCCACCTAGCGTTACAACTAATATTTTTGGCATTAAGGTTGTGTTTCTGAACCCCGTACTTTAAATGTGTGTTTGAAATCGAATGCAATAGGTAAATTTGTGGTGATTGTTGTTGGGTAGCATGTTTTAGTTGTGTTTAAGTGTTGGATTGCCTATAATTTGTTTAAATTGATGCCTATGCCTTAAACTGATCGATTCTCATGTTCTTGCTTGTAAAATCAAGTCTAAATTGTTGGTTTGTGGTGTTTATGCATTGAATTTGGTGGGGTGAAGTCTAAGTAACCCTGAATTGTGCTAAATGATGTAATTTGCCAATGATGGGGTGTTTGACGTCATTATTAAGGTCAAAAGTGGTGAAATGACCAATTTTGGTCAAATCGGGGGAAGTCTGAGTACCCCTTGGCATGGGTAGTATGGGTCTAACATTAATTGAATGGTGTTTGTGTTTAATTTTAAATTCGGGGGCTGCGGGCTTGATTTTGAAGTTTGGTGTTGAAAACTGGAACATTGGGCCGTTTGGCGAGCTAAGTCGGGCTCGCCGAGTGGTTCAGCAATTTGCCAAAGTCCCCTACAGATCGTCCTTTATTTCTAAAATTGGCTGAGTTTGTTCTGTAACTTTCGGCGAGAACCTTGAGCTCGCCAAGTTCACTCAGAGAATCACCGAAATCCCTTCTTGATTTCCCTTCTTAGCCCCTAACCGCCTAAAATGCACTGTAATTTTCAGCGAGCCACTTCTAGCTTGCCGATTGGTGTCGGCTATTCACCAAATTGCCCTGAACAACGCCGACCTATCTTGAATTTTGAAATATTTTACACTGGTACTTTCGGCGAGCCCGATCTGGCTCGCCAAAGTGCCTTGGCGACTCGGTGAATGATTCGGCGAGTTTTGCTACAACTAATTTTTCTGCACCTTTTTTGGAACTTTTTCTAAATGTTTCTCTGTTGTTTTGCAGGTATTGTTAGACCCAAAGTTTCAGGAAGAGACATGTTGCTCCGCAAGTGGGCAAGAGGAGTAGTTATGTATGAGGATACAACGACATCAAAGACAAATACATCCAAACTCTTTACAAAGGGAGGAAAAAGAAAAGGAAAGGGCAAGACGCCCTGGTGGAGTCACCGAAGGCCAGCTCCGACAATGAGGTAGTGTATGAGACTCACCCAACTTCATTAGAAAGTAAGGGAGATACCTAGGATTCTGAAGCTTACATATTTGATCCTAAGGATGGCCATCTTTTACATGCCCGGAGAGCAGAACATCGCTCCAAGGGGATGCATGATCCGTCTAGGATCCTGGTGCCTCAAACTCGTTCGTCTCCTCCAGAACTAGCACAAACTGTGGTCCCAGCACCACCGGTACAGGGCCTCCCTCCCCGGTCTCTCAACAAACTAAAGGCAGAGAGACTATTATTAAGGAGAAAAGATTGTCCAAAGAATGTTTGGTGGATGGGCATCTTGAGATATGTCGCAACATCAAATCCCACAAATTCAAAATATTCACTAAACCCAGGGCCCCTATACTCCTAATTTGGTCTGGGAGTTTTACTCGACCTACGGAGACTTTGTGCCACAAAGGAAGAGGAAGGATAGTGTGTTCAAACCATTTGATTATGTGGTTGTCCGGGGCAAGAAGGTGAAATGTGATAGTGAGGACCTAAATGACGTTTCGGGATATACTAATAACTTCATGCATGACTACCAGATCATGATTCAGACAATGAATATTATGGGCTTTCCTTTTGAAGATCATAAGCCTAGTTTAGACCTATCACCTCATGAATACTCCAGCTCTTCTATTCAACACCTACACTTGGTCATTACTAACACAATGACACATTATCATAACATCCTTTCTTGTTAAAGTATACTGTAACTCATCCTAACTAGTAACTATTCCTGCACCTTTTATCATGAACTCGATACAAAATTAATACTTCTTAGTTTACCTATGAGGTAAAACTTCCTGTTAATAACCTACTGGGTGCATGACTATAATAACATAGCTTGCCACATCACTATCTCCCTTTCTAAGATTACTGAACCTCTACATGTATTATTCTAACTTTGGGCACTCTGACTACTACTACTACTACTTATAAACTCAGAACTCATACTATCTTTTTGGGTGAAAATATTACACAAGCTGTAAAATACACTTTCGCATAAGGGTCTCAACTAAAACAAGGTTTAGAGAAAAGAGTATGGGAATAAATCTGGCTTTTAGCTCGAACGCACGATTCATATGAATAAGAGTGCATTCTTTTGAATCTAAACACTTAACCTCACTTATGGGCTTTTCTTAAGCCCCTGTGTAGTCTCATGATTTTCTCAATCTTTTATTGAGAGTAAGTCATCAATATTGAACTAACTTTGCTTTTAACAAGCTTGAGTATAGGGGATAGTCTAATGAATCTGAGAAGTGCACGACTTTTGAATAAGTTCCATATGACACAACTCTACTGCACGATTTAGAGTATAAAGGTAGGAAAAAATTTCCTAAATTTCTATAGTCCCTCATTTATAGAAGCGGGGCCCTCACAACCATAAATAAGATCCTATTTGACACGACTTCATAGAAAATCTAGGACACTTGAACTCTATGCTCTGATACCAAGTTTTCCGCAACCCGAGCCTACACCCTAGACATGGCCGGCACTCGAGAACTATTGATGTCCCTCAAGCGAACTGTCATCCTGGCTGACTACAAGTAGAAGACTAACTCAAGCATACATAAGCATCAAATTGAAAGAAATGTTTAAAAACAATTTACTGAATCTCAAAACTTTGTTGAATATACTCGGTATGAACATAAATTTAAATAAACATCTGAAAACTGAAAAACTCTCCAAAACTTTCTATCTATGAAGCCTCTACTATACAAATATGAGTGTTGGGACAAGACCCTCAACTCCTCAAAAAAACTGCTAGTAACAACTCATAAAAATTAGAGTCCTCTAGAAGCATGGAGGTCTTACTCAAAAGCTGACGAAATGATCTCAACAGACTCTTGCTGAGGAACCTAAAAACCTGTATCTACATCATTAAAAGATGCAGGTAGAATGACATCAGTACATTGAATGTACGAGTATGTAATATAGCTGAATAACAAATAACAGAAAGAAAGGGCTGCAATAGATAACAATGTACTCAAGCTGAATATAAAGAAATAAAGGAGTTAAATCATTCAAAGTTTAAAAATATACTTTGTCATCTATGAACTCAACATAATAAGTGTTCACAGAATAATTTTAAAAAATAATTTTTATTTTTTTTAAAAACAAAATAAGTGATATATAAAAAATACACTTTAACACTTTAAAAAATACATAATGATACATTGTCTCACCCACGCTGCCAAAACTGCCCTATACCTTGCCGGGGTATAGAACACCTCAACCAAGTGGATTCACTAAGCTATGCTTAAAAAGCAATAGGGAATGATCTAATAAGAATGACCCTTAACCCGTGTTGGCATACATGGTTTATGAGGACATTGAGTTGTCTGAACTCGTCCCCATATCAGTGCTCAATACTACTCCCAATAATATATACTCATGCTCATATGTTTAAAAACATAACTCTTCCTCTGGCTTGAGAGAATTCCTCAAACTACCCTTTTAAATGAGGTAACTGCTCTTGAAATATGTTTTGAACTCATAACTCATTTAGAAATCTCAATTTCTCTTTTATCAATGTAAAAAATGATACCTCTGGGAATA
Organism: Solanum verrucosum; assembly: GCF_900185275.1. NCBI lineage: Eukaryota > Viridiplantae > Streptophyta > Magnoliopsida > Solanales > Solanaceae > Solanum > Solanum verrucosum. The sequence continues at coordinate 253,886 of NW_026020184.1, forward strand.
CATAGTCCCCGTATACTCTTACTCAATTCATACTTGAATTACTCTTTCTCAAAAACATATTTTGAAATGATCATTGATGACTAGGAAGTCATATTGCAGAAAGATTGATGGTATATCTAGATACCATCCTGCTCATACATTGATGACATACTCAATTGTCATACTAATCGTGTTTTAGAAACATTTTTCTCAAAACTCATCGTTACTTTCTAAAACTCAAGTGTTATCTTTCAGAAGCTTCTAAAAATTTATAAATTAATTCATAGGGTTCATGCAAAATTCTGAACATGAACGACTCAAATCAGGGATCATAATTGCAATATAGAAACACAATACTCAGAACTCAAGAACGCAACAACTCAAAGACACTACTCATCTCAAGAATACTGAACTCATTGGGTTCATTTAGAAATATAGACAATAACAAATAAACTCAAGAATCTTAATGCATAACACATAGCAATTCAATAATTAGGAATAGAATTTCAAAATGAAACAAGAATTTGAGAACTCAAAATCAACTTATCTCAGGAATACTCAAATCCAGGGATAGAATCCTAGATTTCTGTTTTACTAATTTGAAAGTAGATGTTGGGCGTGAGGAGTACCCAGTCCAACACTATGATAACCTTACATACTGATACGCTCGAATTACACCTCCCTAAAGAAGCATAAGCGGTCGTTATCAAGTAAAGAATCCAACTAGTAGGTTGGGGTCGATCCCAAGAGGAAAATGGTTTAGACTTTAATTTAACCAACAATTATATTCGATTTGTCAAATTACTTCCAAAAACAAGTAATTAAAGGGGGGGGGGGGGTTTGTGAAACAAATTATAAGAATTCAATAAGTAATCAGTAATAAAAACTCAATTTTGGTTGTTATCATGATGAGAGAAATAACTAGGGTATACCTGTTCCCCATAAGCTCATAACGCAGTAATCCTAGTAATAGCAATCCTTTCCTAGTGTACTACATGCAAAGTGATAAGTTAGGTATCTCTAAATATTTGGTCCGGCATCTAGATAATTTCACCCCGCACCTTGGTCCGGGGACGTGTGTATAATTTACTAACCCTTACCTTTACCTCATATTAGACATCATAATCAATGTTTGGCTCAGTTATTACTTCGCACCAATCGACACTGGCCAATTAGATAGTATCACACTAAATCTATGTTGATAATTCTTTTCTTGTTGATTACCTCCTTGGTCCGGCAAGTAGCAACAAGGCGAGTTCTAACGAGTGCACTCATTAAAAAGACTTCTAAATGAAAAAATTATCAATGCATGCAGAACACTATTCAAGAATTGCTTATTTACTATTCATACTTTGTTAATCGCTCATGGTTCTCACAACCCTAGTTATGGGGTTTAGTTACCCATAATTATATGAACACAATTCATTGTTATAGATAAAAGAACTATGAACTTACTTAAGAAGAATAATAAAACCAGAAATTCAACTTGAATTGCAACACACAAATCTTCAAAACGAACTTAGGAAATTAATAATTGCTAGGTTTGCAAGAATAATCTCCCAAGTCACAAAATAGAACTAAAGTAATAATGTCTAACCCCAAAAAATGAGGTTTACATGCCCTATTTATAGAAAACAAGTCCTACATTAAAAGGGAAACAATATAAGGAAAGTTTGTTCAGGGACGCGTCTTCATTCCACGAGACTGACTCACAAACCGTCAATGGATCTACGGTCCGTGAGTCCCTTCCGTCAGCCAGGACTTAGAGAATATTTCAGCTTCCAAAAATCAGCTTCTCTGAAGCAAACGACGGAACTGTAGTACGGACCGTAGATCAATCTACATTCCGTCAATCCCCTTCTGTAGCTCCACACTTGGAATCTTCAAACATCAGGTACTGGAACCCTCACAGTATCAATCTATGGATCAACAGTACGGTTCGTAGATACATTTATGGACCGTCAATGGCCACCGTGGTTCCACACTTGGTCAGATTTCCCTGATTTGCCTTCCATGCCTTGCCTGCTGATGTACGACCACCATCTATGGAGCGTCAATGGACCTACAGTCCATAGATCACCTCCGTAGATGCCCTTTTTCTCCATTTTTTTCAGCTGTCTCTTTACTTCCATGCCTGAAAATCTTTCCTGCAAAATATGATCAAAACACATAAAAACCAATACAAAAAGGTCCTAGGCACACACAACTTATAAGTAAAATGTATTAGAAATACCCTAAACTCACGGTATATCAACACCCTTAACTTATATTCGTTGTTTGCCCTCAAGCGACGCACTAAGACTCTAAATGACACTTGTATAGAAGCAAGCATTTCAAGCACAAGCAATCACATGGCTCTCGATTCCACTCAATTTTCCGGGTGCAAACTTTGTTCTCTTAAACTTGACAAAGTAATTCATGCAGATCAAACCATGACAACGATCGACCAACCAACACACAACATACACTGTTTCACTATCACCAAAGTACCAACTTTCCGACAATGTAACTAGTGCCCTTACTTCAAACGAAATCCCTTTTCTTTCACACAATGACTATGAATTTTGAGTACAAGGATTCATTAAACACTCACGCTCAGAAGTAACTTCAAGTATAGTTAGTGCTTGGTACCATAGGCTTGCCCTTATTTTCACTGCTTAGACTCTTCAAACTAGCTTCTAGGATGACTATAGGACTTTCTTGGCTTGTAACGTAGGCTCAGGGTTAGGTATGGTACATTTGGGTACTTCTTAGTGACTTTATGCCCTCATTGACATTACACTAGGCTTTCAACCTCTTTTTGCCCTATTTTTGCCATCCTACCGTTGTGCCTTCTTTCCCTTGATTTTCTTCAACCACGGATGTGACTTTAAACCTTGTAGCTTTTTAATTTTTTTTAATTTTATAATAATGCTTTGCTTTAGCTTTCAACAAGTCGCATCCTTTCCTCTCTTTTTCAACATCAAACTCTTTTCATACCCACAATTCTTTCAGTTTCCTCTTTCATAGCCACCCTTAACTTATGGATTTTCCATTGGTTGAGGTGCACAATATCCGATGTCGGGTCAAGGCCAAGATTGAAGTTACTTTTTACATTAGCCACCCTCAACTTAGGCTTTTGGCCTAAGTCAACGTGCACATGTCCAAGGAGGGACCGGGGCTAACATAGTTGATTATAGGAAGGTGAGTTCGGGGATTCGAATGAAATGGTCTAATTTTAGGATCAAAGAATTTGGATCAAATGGAGCATTTATTTTATTTGGTTGGATCCTTCTTTTAGGCAATTTGTGGACTTATCAAAACAATGGCCTATGATCACTTCCTAACCTCTAGATTGAATTGTTTTAGCAGGACTAACCGGGCAAGTTCTAGTTTTGCACAAAAACTGTTTGAACAATCAATTATTCTTACACACTCTTTGCACATAGTTTCATTATCAGATTATCAGATTACCCAGTTCAAGTTTCAGCATAAGTCATGCCATCAAGTTGATTCATTATCATGTCATACTCAAAGCCAACACATTCAACTTGTCTTAGCCTACCAATTCTAGCACACATAAGCAAATTTGGACGGGTATATTTTTCATAGGCCATCATGCTTCATTCTTTTTCATGCTTCTACACATACGATCCTAACACATGCCTGTTCAACATAAATTAAACAGTCTCTTGGGGAAAAAGAACACAGGCAAGAAAACCCCAAAGAGAGGATGTATGAGTTGGGTTATTCAGACTTCACCCTACCACTCACAATCCATTTACGCCACCCCCAACAAAAATAGATGCGATTGTCCCCAATGCATACAAAAATAGTAAAAGATATTGGATTGGGTGAAGCAAACCTATGGCGCATTACGCTGAAGAATCAATAACAAACGGGTGGGTCCGGTTTCCCGAAACCCATTGGAACCATACTTGGGTCACCCTCAGTAGTGCCCACATCAACTATCATAGCACCCTCAGTAGTGCTCTCTGTCACTCTAACCACACCATCTGTGGTGCTCACAACGTTCCCCACGACAGGCGGGACCTTAACAACTGGGCAGCACTTGATGCCCTTGCCATACTCTCACGTACCCTCTGTTAGCGCAACTCTTCATCTAAAATCAAAGCCTTCCTAGCCTCTTTCTCCTGCCTATGATGTCTGTTTTGGGCTTTTTTCTCCTTGGTGCAACTAGAACGGTACCTCTTGCCTTTGGTATGTGTAGGCTCAGGCCCCTCCTCGACGGTCCCACTGAATAAAGCATCCAACACCGTATTATCAGCCAACATAGTAGGTGCAACATGAGGTTCAACTGTAGGGGTGGCAAGAATGGCATCAATGTCTGCCTGAAGACTGTCTAACTCGGACTGAAAAGAGGATAGATCTATGGTCCGGGCTGGTCGCTCAAGGACTCTCAATTTAAAGGCATAAAGACGCTTATTAATGGCATGGATCTTCTGGTACATCATGCCCTCCATCCTTCTCTCCATTCTGGCCTCGGACTCGACTATTGACGTTTGAATCCAAGGCTGGATATGATGCAACCGTGTGGCCATCCGAGCCTCTAATTTCTGTACTCTGGCCAACTGGACAACTACTTCTTCTAATGGTGGTGTGGACCGGGATGAGCTAGGAGCCCCACTAGCAGCCTGAGAAAAGGAGGTTGGGATTGTATCGGTGTGATCTGGTATAATGGGGTCACTACCCTGTGCCTGCCCTATCGTGTCTGCAAGATCTACACCCAAGGGAGGTACCTCAACCTGGGGCTCTCTTCGAGGTGCCACCACATTTGCCTTATCTCGAATGAGGCCTACATCCAAAGTCCCTGTAGGGTGGATTAACCTGTCACAATGCCAGATCGGCACTCCAGAGTCCCTGCACAATTGGAAAATCAAACATGGAAAGGGGTAAGTAGTAGAGGTCTTGAATGCCCTCTAATGAATCTCATCCTGCAGTATACGGGCAAAGTCAATCTTCACTCCTTCTACCAATGCTGCAACCATGACCGCTTTGTCCCATGTGAGTTGGTTGTTAGCTTTTGTAGGCGACATCCTGTTACCCAACAACAACCAGAAGAACTTGGCCACAAAATTTAATGTGGCCTTTCGAATACCCAACCATGGTGTGGCGACCCACTCCGCACGCTCATCATCTGCAGCAATGTAGTTAGCTAACCACAGTATAACAGCCTCTCGCTGCTCAGCATTTCTCTGGAAAGTGCCGCTAGAAATGATGTCCCATCTGTAATCAAACTACGTTGTGTTTAGTGACCAAGATTGACCTATGGTAGGTCCATAGAGAAAGCGGCTGATAGTGGCATGCAATATGTCCACCGAACAACCCTGGACCATAGTGGAAGTGAGAGGGTCCTGGGCTATGGTCTTTGACCGCTTGGAGATCGAACCACGGAGAGTGGCAGCATAAGAGGCGTAGAACTCCCGTACAATCTCCTCACTATATGTACCTGGGTCTCGAGCCATCCAGTCACACTTGTGAAGGTGAAAAAGTCGGTGGATGTCGGGGATAGTGTGCAAGCTCCCTGTGAGGACTCTGCGCTCATGTGTAACAATTCGAGCCATCTTATCTTTGTCATTAATCATCTTGGAATCCCGATAGATTTTCCATTGGCCCTTAACACACTATCTGTTTGGCTCACCGACCATTGGAGTAGGGTTCTCATTCCTTGGTATGGGTACTGACAGTGAGCTAGTGGCCTCATCAGATGAGGCTGCTTGTTTATTCTGGCTGGACCCTTTGGCTGACTTGGCATTAGACCCCGAAGCATGGGCAAACTTGGACCCCGAAACATGGCTGGACTCAGAGCCCGAAGCATGGGTAGACTCAGAGCCAGACACAGACCCAGTAGCGGAACTAGAAGCAGCCCCAGTTTTTGACCCGATCAGTGTGTGCTCCTCATCAGACTGGAAGACAGTGACTACGTTGGGAATCACCTTCTGGGGGGTGCCTCTAGTGGCTTGGGTGCAGTGGGAGAAGTCCTTGTGTTGGGAGGAACGTATGCTGGATCTTTTTCCGTGTCCGTGTCCTCATCGAGTAACGTGAAGCTAGGAGCAAAATTTTTTGACTTGCCCTGTTTTTAGTAGGTGACTAGCTTCTTGGGTGCCATCGTACTTGTGGAAGCGATATTAGTGCCAAAAATAACCATAAACAAATATTTGTTTTTAGAACTATAAACAAATAGTAACAAAGTCCCATGAAAATTTTAGACAGAGGCTACAGTGGTCATCCACGGAGGAGACCTATGGTCCGTAGACTGATCTACGGTCTATGGAACCCTTCCGTGGATCAGAGGACCAACAATATTAGTCATAGATGGAAACCACGGATGTACAGAACGGGACGTAGATTGATCTACGGACTGTAGTCCACATCCGTTGTTTCACACTAGGTGAAACTTTAGGTTCATCCAACCACGAACCTAGTCTACGGTCCGTAGACAAGGTATCGTGGATGTGATCTGTGCCATATTTCAGCCATTCTTTATTTTCAAGTCCACATCTTAGACCATTTTTAACAATATCCTAGTCTGACAATGTACTTCAACATTGAATCATGCTGGTTTGTCATTCTCAAGATTCCGATTAATCATTTTAACCAAGTATTTAAGACAAACTTTGGAACGCTAAGTCGAAACTTACATTTAGACTTATAATCATATACAATAAGGCAACACAATCACTATCTATCGTTCCAAGGGTATTGTAACTTCCAATTTTATCATGCAATTACATCTAACAATTACCCAAGGTCAAGACCCGACTCCCGACTTTCTATATTTAATCTATGAACCGAAATTCAAAGTGAGGGGAAAGTCTATTACCTTAGAAGCAACGACGAGTGGGGTGATTGCGTGACGACACTAAGCTTTGCAAGACTAAAGAATTATCTCTTCGTTACTAACTCGAACACCGGACCTTGTGGGAATTTTTGGAGAGGAAAGGGAATTTAGGGGTTTGGGGGAAAAGGAAGGGAAGATTAATTGGGGAGTGATGGAATGATTATTGAGTGATTTAAGGAGTTTGGGAAGTTATGAAACGATTTGGGAGTAAATGGAGGGAGGTGGAATGATTTAAAATTGGGGGGATTTTAAATAGGATGGGTCCGGGTCGGGTCAGGCAGTATTAGGGTTCTGGATCCACGAGACTCTATCTACGGTTCATGGGTCGATCTACAGTCCATAGATTAGGACTGCAGATCACTCTTACACTTGGACAAGTTGTAGGGACTTACCAGGGATCTACGGACACCATCCACGGTCCGTGGATGGATCGATGGACCGTCGATGGGGTCCGTAGACCTCTGCACCAGACCATTTTCTGCAGAATTTTCATAGCGTACCTGCACATGCAACAACCATTAGGCTATTTTTTTTTCATTTTCTGGACACTTTTTAGACACGGACCCTAAAAACTAAAACACCTATCTAAATTAATATAGAGAATAAACTAAACACAAAAACTGCTAGATGGAAAACAAAAACCTATCGTTGGCTAGATTGTACATCTTGGATTGCCTCCCAAGCAGCGCTTGATTAAATGTTGCGGCATGACACATGCCTTTTGATTACTCAGACTTTATCAAGATGATAGGCCTCAATCACTTCTTGCACATTTTCAGAATTTCCCAGATAGATCTTGATCCTTTGCCCGTTTACCATGAACCTAGTTGCTTCACTATTTTCAAGCTCAACCACTCCGTGGGGGGAGCACTTTTGTGAGCAAAAATGGCCCAGCCCATTTGGACTTGAGTTTGCCTAGAAACAAGCGCAACCTAGAGTTGAATAGAAGCACAAGAGCACCAACCACAAATTCTCGCTTTTCAATTCTTTGATCATGATACCTTTTCATCTTCTCTTTGTACAAGGCTGAACTTTCATAAGATTTTAGACGAAAATGATCAAGCATATTAAAGTCATTCATTCTTTGATTAGATGCGGCGCCCTAATCCAAGTTTAGCTTCTTCATTGCCCACATCGCCTTATGCTCTAGTTCTACTGGTAAATTACAAGACTTCCTATATACAAGTTGGTAAGGAGACATACCTATGGGGGTCTTGTATGCAGTGCGATAGGCCCATATAGCATTATCAAGTTTCCTTGACCAATCCGTTCTATTAGCATTCACAGTCTTCGCCAAAATTTGTTTGATCTCTCTGTTGGACACTTCAACTTGTACGCTACCTTGTGTATGGTAGGGAGTGGCTACATTGTGGTGGACACCATATATCTAAAGTAGCGCCTTGAACAACTTATTACAATAGTGGGAACCTCCATCACTGATGATCGCCCTCGGGGTACCAAATCTTGAGAAAATATTCTTTTTCAAAAATGCGGTGACACTTTTGCCTTCATTGTTGGATAGCGTAACTACTTCTACCCACTTCGATACATAATCAACCGCAACAAGAATATACTTCATCGCATGTGAAATCAATGCCCCATACATCAAACAACTCTATCACCAATATAGGATTCATATGAAGCTCTTGCCTCTATCACAAATTGACCCATAAAATCAATGCCCCATACATCAAACAACTCTATCACCAATATAGGATTCATATGAAACTCTTGCCTCTTTGAAATTCCTCCTTCTCTTTGGCAACGATCACAAGACTTGACGAAATCATGAGAATCTTGGTGGATGGTAGGCCAGTAATATCCACACTGCAAAATCTTATGCGCAGTCCAAATACCGCTATGATGCCTACCAACAGGCGATGAATGACATGCTTCAAGTATGCTCAACATATCGACCTCGGGCACACAGCGACGAATAATCCCATTAGCACAACTACGATACAAGTAAGGCTCATCCCAAAATAATTTCTTCATATCATGCATAAACTTTTTCCTTTGGTGAAAAGATAAATCCGGGGGCACAATATCGCCTGTCAAATAATTAGCAAAGTCAGCGAACCAAGGAATCAGATCATGAGAAGCAACCAATACCTGTTCATCTGGAAAAACATTATTAATTTCAGCCCTATCACCAAGATTTAGCATAGCCGCTTTCTCTAATCTGGACAAGTGATCAACAACTTGATTTTCGGTCACCTTTCTATCTTTTACCACAAAATCAAACTCTTATAGCAATAATACCCATCTAATCAACCTCGGCTTTGCATCCTTCTTTGCCATCAAATATCACAATGCAGAGTGGTCAATGTGTACTATGAACTTGGTACCAAGCAAGTAGGATCAAAAATTTTCAAATGCGAAAACCAGTGCAATAAGCTCTTGTTCAGTCATAGTATAATTCTTCTGGGCCACATTTAGAGCCTTGCTAGCATAGTAAATAGGGTGAAGAAATTGTTCCTTCCTCTGTCCCAATATCACACCAAGCGCCACGCCACTTGCATCACACATTACCTCAAATGGTTGTCCCCAATCCGGTGAAATAATGATAGGGGCAGTAACTAACTTCTCTTTCAACTCTCCAAATGCTCTAAGACAAGCATCATCAAAGTAGAACTTACACTCCTTCTCAAGCAGTTTGCACAAAGGATGTGCAATTTTTGAGAAATCTTTGATGAATCTCCTGTAGAAACCTGCATGCCCAAGAAAACTCCTCACAGTTTTTACAGAGATAGGTGGGGGAAGTTTTTATATTACTTCAACTTTTGCTTTATCTACCTCAATGCCCTTTTCAGAAATTCTATAACCTAGAACTATCCCTTCTTTCACCATAAAATGGCACTTCTCTCAATTTAGCACCAGGTTGCAATCTTCACACCTTTTAAGTACCTCAGTCAAATGATTCAGACATCGATCAAAAAAGTCCCCTACCACAGAGAAATCATCTATAAATACCTCAATAGTGTCCTCCACCATATCAGAGAATATCGACATCATACAACGCTGGAAGGTTGCTGGAGCATTGTACAACCCAAAGGGCATCATTTTGAAGGCAAAAGTCCCATAAGGGCAAGTGAATGTGGTCTTCTCTTGGTCCTCTGGAGCTATAGAAATCTGATTGTAGCCCAAATAACAATCAAGAAAACAATACCAACCCTTACCAGCAAGTCTATCTAACATCTGATCCATGAATGACATAGGGAAATGGTCCTTTTCTGTCCAAGCATTTAGCTTCCAATAGTCCATGCAGACTCTCCATCCAGTCACGGGCCGCATCGGAACAAACTCATTTCTCTCATTAGAAACCACATTAATCCCACCTTTCTCGGGCACAGATTGAACAGGGCATACCCAACTACTATCTGCAATGGGATAGATAACTCAAACATCCAACCACTTAATGATCTCCTTTTTAACTACCTCTTGCATAGGTGGATTTAATATTCTTTGGTGCTCAATACTAGGTTAGTGATCTGGCATGAGTTGTATTTTGTGGGAACAAATACCGGGATGAATCCCAATAATATCCGTAATAGTCCACCCAATAGCTCACTTGAACCTCTTTAATAGAGTCACCAAGCACTCTACATGTCTCACATTTAGATTTGCCGCAATGATGACCGGCAAAGTGTTATCTCTGCCCAAGAATACATTCTTCAAATGTGGTGGTAGAGCCTTAAAGTCCAATTTCAGTGCCTCCATAATAGATGGTCTCGCTGGTGGAGACTCACGATTCTTCATGTCTAACTCATACTTCTTTTGTTTTGACCGATATTCACACCTCTCGATTGCAGCTACCAACTCATCGTACTCTTCAATACCATCACTATCAAAAATCATCATCACTGCTGCTAGTGCCCCAACATCGAGTCGCTCTTCAATTTTCACTTCTACTCCACTCTCAACTGTATAAGTTATAGAAGATACTGTTTGGAGCTCACCGCTCTGCTTCATGGACCTACAAATATTGAAAGTTTCTTCTTCATTGTTCAGTCTAAACTTCATCTGTCCCTTCTCCATATCAACCAATGCATGACCTGTGGCAAGGAATGGTCTCCCAAGGATGATGGGAACATCAAAATCAACCTCATAGTCAAGAATCACAAAATCTGCTGGAAAGATGAATGACTCCACTTTTACTACCACATCATGGAGTACACCAATGAGCCTTTTCATGGTACGATCGGCCATAAGTAGTCGCATCGTAGTAGGCTTTGGATCCTCTAGACCTAACTTCTTATAAATAGACAATGGCATGAGGTTGATGCTAGCACCAAGATCACACAATGGCTTAGCAAAGTGTAACAACCCTATAGTACATGGGATTGTGAAAGCACAAGGGTCTTCCTTCTTCTGCACAAGAGATCTTGTAGCAATAGTGCTACAATGCTGCAATCTATCATCATCTTCAAACTCACAGACCTTTTCTTTGTCACCATATCTTTCATCAACTTCGCATACCCATGAATTTGCTCCAGCTTCAATCAAAGGAACATTGATGGAAAGCTGCTTCAACATAATAATAAACCTGCGATATTTACCATCTTCAATCTTTTTCACTTACCTCTGTGGAAAAGGTGGTGGAGGTCTAGGTATGGGGATCACTTTTTGAGATATCTCCGCTTCTTTCTCTGTCGCAGTCTCAGACTCTTCTCTAACCTCTACCATATCATCTTCTTTTCTAATTTCAACATCCACCACAGACGACATAGGTGGATCTATGGTTTGCTTACCCTCTCGAGTAGTAACTACCATACAATGACCGTCATTCTTTGGATTCTGGATGGTGTTGCTAGGAAGAGTACCAGGTTGACGTGGGTTCACTGTAGTAGACAACTGGGTCATCTGCTGCTCTAGGTGCTTTATTGACACTGCATGGGCATCAACTTTTTGGACCAATACCAAACAAGTCATTTCTTACTCCTTCACATTCTCATCAGTT